>NW_025536957.1:0-45175 GCF_020615455.1 Coregonus clupeaformis
TGAGACTGACTATAGTATATTACACTGAGTCTGACTATAGTATATTACCCTGAGTCTGAATATAGTATATTACCCTGAGTCTGACTATAGTATATTACCTCTGAGTCTGAATATAGTATATTACACTGAGTCTGACTATAGTATATTACCCTGAGTCTGACTATAGCATATTACCCTGAGTCTGACTCTATATAGTATATTACCCCTGAGTCTGACTATAGTATATTACTACTGAGTCTGACTATAGTATATTACCCTGAGTCTGACTACAGTATATTACCCTGAGTCTGAATATGGGTATATTACACTGAGTCTGACTATAGTATATTGCACTGAGTCTGACTATAGTATATTACCCTGAGTCTGACTATAGTATATTACCCTGAGTCTGACTATAGTATATTACTGAGTTGACTATAGTATATTACCCTGAGTCTGACTATAGTATATTACTCCTGAGACTGACTATAGTATATTACACTGAAGTCTGACTATAGTATATTATACTAAATATGATTATAGTATATTACTTCCTGAGTCTGACTATAGTATATTACTCCTGAGTCTGACTATAGTATATTACCCTGAGTCTGAATATAGTATGTTACCCCTGAGTCTGACTATAGTATATTACCCTGAGTCTGACTATAGAATATTACCCTGAGTATGACTATAGTATATTACCCTGAGTCTGACTATAGTATATTAATTTCCTGAGTCTGACTATAGTATATTACCCTGAGTCTGGACTATAGTATATTACTCCTGAGACTGACTATAGTATATTACACTGAGTCTGACTATAGTATATTACCCCTGAGTCTGAACATAGTATATTACCTGAGTCTGACTATAGTATATTACTCCTGAGTCTGAATATAGTGGTATTACACTGAGTCTTGACTATAGTATATTACCCTGAGTCTGACTATAGTATATTACCCTGAGCCTTGACTATAGTATATTACCCTGAGTCTGACTACAGTATATTACCCCCTGAGTCTGACTATAGTATATTACCTCCTGAGACTGACTATAGTATATTACACTGAGTCTGGACTATAGTATATTATATGAATATGATTATAGTATATTACCTCTGAGTCTGACTCTATAGTATATACCCTGAGTTGACTATAGTATATTGCCCTGAGTTGACTATAGTAATATGAGTTGACTATAGTATATTACCCTGAGTCTGACTATAGTATATAACTGAGTTGACTATAGTATATTACCCTGAGTTGACTATAGTATATTACCCTGAGTCTGAATATAGTATAATAGCACTGAGTCTGACTATAGTATATTACACTGAGTCTGACTATAGTATATTACCCTGAGTCTGACTATGTATATTACCCTGAGTCTGACTATAGTATATTACCCTGGAGTCTGACTATAGTATATTACCCTGAGTCTGACTATAGTATATTACCCTGAGACTGACTATAGTATATTATTACACTGAGTCTGACTATAGTATATTATACTGAATATGATTATAGTATATTACCCTGAGTCTGACTATAGTATATTACTCCTGAGTCTGACTATAGTATATTACCCTGAGTCTGACTATGGTATATTACTCCTGAGTCTGACTATAGTGTATATTACACTGAGTCTGACCATAGTATATTATACTGAGTCTGACTATAGTATATTACCCTGAATGTGACTATAGTATATTACCCTGAGTCTGACTATAGTATATTACCCTGAGTCTGGACTATAGTATATTACCCTGAGTCTGACTACAGTATATTAACCTGGAGTCTGAATATAGTATATATTACCCTGAGTCTGACTATAGTATATTACACTGAGTCTGTCTATAGTATATTACCTGAGTCTGACTATAGTATATTACTCCTGAGACTGACTATAGTATATTACACTGGAGTCTGACTATAGTATATTACCTCTGAGTTGACTATAGTATATTACCCTGAGTCTGACTATAGTATATTACCCTGAGTCTGACTATAGTATATTACCCTGAGTCTGACTATAGTATATTACCCTGAGTTGACTATAGTATATTACCCTGAGTCTGACTATAGTATATTACACTGAGTTGACCATAGTATATTACACTGAGTCTGACTCATAGTATATTGCATTGATTCTGACTATAGTATATTGCATTGAGTCTGACTATAGTATATTGCATTGAGTCTGACTATAGTATATTACCCTTGAGTCTGACTATAGTATATTTACCCTGAGTCTGACTATATAGTATATTACCCTGAGTCTTACTATAGTATATTACCCTGAGTCTGACTACAGTATATTACTCCTGAGTCTGACTACAGTATATTACCCTGAGACTGACTATAGTATATTACACTGAGTCTGACTATAGTATATTATGAATATGATTATAGTATATTACCTGAGTCTGAATATAGTATATTACCCTGAGTCTGACTATAGTATATTACCCGAGTTGACTATAGTATATTACTCCTGAGTCTGACTATAATTTATTAACTGAGTTGACTATAGTATATTACCCTGAGTCTGACTATAGTATATTACCCTGAGTCTGACTATGGTATATTACCCTGAGTCTGACTATAGTATATTACCCTGAGTCTGACTATAGTATATTACTTCTGAGTCTTGACTATAGTATATTATCTGAGTTGACTATAGTATAAACTGAGTTGGACTATAGTATATTACACTGAGCCTGACTATAGTATATTACCCTGAGTCTGAATATAGTATATTACCCTGAGTCTGACTATAGTATATTACACTGAGTCTTTGACTATAGTATATTACCGAGTTGACTATAGCATATTACCCTGAGTCTGACTATAGTATATTACCCTGAGTCTGACTATAGTATATTACCCTGGAGTCTGACTATAGCATATTATACTGAGTCTGACTATAGTATATTACCCTGAGTCTGACTATAGAGTATTACCCCTGAGTCTGAATATAGTATATTACACTGAGTCTGACTATAGTATATTACACTGAGTCTGACTATAGTATATTACCCTGAGTCTGACTATAGTATATTACCCTGAGTCTGACTATAGTATATTACCCTGAGTCTGACTATAGTATATTACCCTAAGTCTGACTATAGTATATTACCCTGAGACTGACTATAGTATATTATACTGAGTCTGACTATAGTATATTATACTGAATATGATTATAGTATATTACTCCTGAGTCTGAATATAGTATATTACCCTGAGCCTGACTATAGTATATTACTCCTGAGTCTGACAATAGTATATTACCCTGAGTCTGACTATATTATATTACACTGAGTCTGACTATAGTATATTACCCTGAATCTTGACTATAGTATATTACCCTGAGTCTGACTATAGTATATTACACTGAGTCTGACTCATAGTATATTACCCTGAGTCTGACTTATAGTATATTACCCTGGAGTCTGACTATAGTATATTACCCTGAGACTGACTATAGTGTGTTGCGTTGATATAGTATATTACTGAGTTGAATAAGTATATTACCTGAGTTGACTATATAGTATATTAACGAACCGACTATAGATATTAACTGGAGTCTGACTATAGTATATTACACTGAGTCTGACTATAGTATATTACCCTGAGTCTGACTAAAGTATATTACCCTGAGTCTGAATATAGTATATTAACTGGAGTGTGACTATAGTATATTACACTGAGTCTGACTATAGTATATTACCCTGAGTCTGGACTATAGTATATTACTCCTGAGTCTGATCTATAGTATATTACCCTGAATTGACTATAGTATATTACCCTGAGTCTGACTATAGTATATTACTCCTGAGACTGACTATAGAATATTTACTCCTGAGTCTGACTCATAGTATAATATCCTGAGTATGATTATAGTATATTGCACTGGAGTCTGACTATAGTATATTACCCTGAATCTGACTATATAGTATATTACCCTGAGTCTGACTATAGAATATTACTTCTGAGTGATATGCAGTATATTACCCTGAGTCTGACTATAGTATATTACCCTGAGTCTGACTATAGTATATTACTCCTGAGTTGACTATAGTATATTGGCACTGAGTCTGACTATAGTATATTACCCTGAGTCTGACTATAGTATATTACTCCTGAGTCTGACTATTAGTATATTAACTGAGACTGGAATATAGATATTAACTGAGTTGAATATAGTATATTACCCTGAGTCTGGACTAAGTATATTACCCTGAGTCTGACTATAGTATATTACCCTGAGTGTTGAGACTAAGTATATTACTACTGAGTTGACTATAGTATATTACCCTGAGTCTGACTATAGTATATTACCCTGAGTCTGACTATAGTATATTACACTGAGTCTGAATATAGTATATTACCCTGAGTCTGACCTATAGTATATTACCCTGAGTCTGACTATAGTATATTACCCTGAGTTGACTATAGTATATTACACTGAGTCTGACTATAGTATATTACCCTGAGTCTGACTATAGTATATTACCCTGAGTCTGACTATAGTATATTACCATTTTGTCTGACTATATTATATATTACCCTGAGTCTGACTATAGTATATTACCCTGAGTCTGACTATAGAATATTACCCTGAGTCTGACTATAGTATATTACCCTGAGTCTGACTATAGTATATTGCATTGAGTCTCACTATAGTATATTACCCTGAGTCTGAATATAGTATATTACCCTGAGTCTGACTATAGAATATTACCCCTGAGTCTGATATAGTATATTATCCTGAGTCTGACTATAGTATATTACCCTGAGTCTGACTATAGTATATTACCCTGAGTCTGACTATAGTATATTACACTGAGTCTGACTATAGTATATTACCCTGAGTCTGACTATAGTATACTTACCCTGAGTCTGACTCATAGTATATTACCTGAGTCTGACTATAGTATATTACCCTGAGTCTGACTATAGTACATTACCCTGAGTCTGACTATAGTATATTACCCTGAGACTGACTATGAGTATATTACACTGAGTCTGACTATAGTATATTACACTGAGTCTGACTATAGTATATTACCCTGAGTCTGACTATAGTATATCAATACCCTGAGTCTGACTATAGTATATTACCCTGAGTCTGACTATAGTATATTACACTGAGTCTGACTATAGTATATTACCCTGAGTCTGACATATAGTATATTACCCTGAGTCTGAATATAGTATATTACACTGAGTCTGACTATAGTATATTACACTGAGTCTGACTATAGTATATTACCCTGAGTCTGACTATAGTATATTACCCTGAGTCTGACTATAGTATATTACCCTGAATTGACTATAGTATATTACCCTGAGTCTGACTATAGTATATTACCCTGAGACTGACCATAGTATATTACACGAGTCTGACTATAGTATATTATACTGAATATGATTATAGTATATTACCCTGAGTCTGACTATAGTATATTACCCTGAATCTGACTATAGTATATTACCCTGTGTCTGACTATAGTATATTACACTGAGTCTGACTATAGTATATTACCCTGAGTCTGACATATAGTATATTACCCTGAGTCTGACTACGTAGTATATTACCCCGAGTCTGACTATAGCCATATTGCTGAGTCATGACTTTATAGTATATTACCCTGAGTCTGACTATCAGTATATTACCCAGGAGTCTGACTATAGTATATTACACTGAGACTGACTATAGTATATTACCCTGAGTCTGAATATAGTATAGGTTACTCCCTGAGTCTGACTATAGTATATTACCCTGAGTCTGACTATAGTATATTACCCTGAGTGTGACTATAGTATATTACACTGAGTCTGACTATAGTATATTACCCTGAGTCTGACTATAGTATATTACCCTGAGTCTGACTATAGTATATTACACTGAGTCTGAATATAGTATATTACCCTGAGTCGACTATAGTATATTACCCTGAGTCTGACTATAGTATATTACCCTGAGTCTGACTATAGTATATTTACCCGAGTCTGACTATAGTATATTACCCTGAGGTCTGACTATGAGTATATTACATCTTGAGTCTGACTATAGTATATTACCCTTGTGTCTGACTATAGTATATTACCCTGAGTCTGACTATAGTATATTACCCTTGAGTCTGACTATAGTATATTACCCTGAGTCTGACTATAGTATATTACATTGAGTCTGACTATAGTATATTACCCCTGAGTCTGAATATAGTATATTACCTGGAGTCTACTATAGTATCATTACCTGAGTCTGACTATAGTATATTACCCTGAGTCTGACTAGTAGTATATTACCCTGAGTCTGATTATAGTATATTACCCTGAGTCTGACTATAGTATATTACCCTGAGTCTGACTATAGTATATTACCCTGAGTCTGACTATAGTATATTACCCTGAGTCTGACTATAGTATATTACCCTGAGTCTGACATAGTATATTACACTGAGTCTGACTATAGTATATTACCTGAGTCTGAATATAGTATATTACCCTGAGTCTGACTATAGTATATTACCCTGAGTCTGACTATAGTATATTACCCTGAGTCTGACTATAGTATATTACACTGAGTCTGACATATAGTATATTACCCTGAGTCTGACTATAGTATATTACCCTGAGTCTGACTATAGTATATTACCCTGAGTCTGAATATGGTATATTACCCTGAGTCTGACTATAGTATATTACCCTGAGTCTGACCATAGTATATTACCCTGAGTCTGACTATAGTATATTTACCCTGAGTCTGACCATAGTATATTGCACTTGTGTCTGACTTTATAGTATATTACCCTGAGTCTGACTATAGTATATTACCCTTTGAGTCTGACTATAGAATATTACCCCTGAAGGTCTGACTATAGTATATTACCCTGAGTCTGACTATAGTATATTACCTTGGAGTCTGACTATAGTATATTACCCCTGAGTCTGAATATAGTATATTACACTGGAGTCTGACTATGGGTATATTACTCCTGAGTCTGAATATAGTATATTACCCTGAGTCCCAGACTATAGTATATTACCCTGAGTCTGACATAGTATATTAGCATCCGAGTCTGACTATAGTATATTACCCCTGAGTCTGACTAGTAGTATATTACCCTGAGTCTGAATATAGTGATATTACCCTGAGTCCTGACTATAGTATATTACCCTGAGTCTGAATATAGTATATTAGCACTGAGTCTGACTATAGTATATTACCCTGAGTCTGACTATAGTATAATTACCTGAGTCTGACTATAGTATATTACCCTGAGTCTGACTATAGTATATTACCCTGAGTCTGACTATAGTATATTACACTGAGTCTGACTATAGTATATTACCCTGAGTCTGACCCCATAGTATATTACCCTGAGTCTGAATATAGTATATTACCCCGAGTCTGACTATAGTATATTACCCCGAGTCTGACTATAGTATATTACACTGAGTCTGACTATAGTATATTACCCTGAGTCTGACTATAGTATATTACCCTCTGGAGTCTGACTATAGTATATTACCCTGAGTCTGACTTTATAGTATGATTACACTGAGTCTGACATATAGTATATTACCCTGAGTCTGGACTATAGTATATTACCCTGAGTCTGAATATAGTATATTACCCTGAGTCTGACTATAGATATATTACCCTGAGTCTGAATTATAGTATATTACACTGAGTCTGACTATAGTATATTACCCCTGAGTCTGACTATAGTATATTACCCTGAGTCTGACTATAGTATATTACCACGAGTCTGACTATAGTATATTACACTGAGTCTGACTATAGTATATTACCCTGAGCTGAACTATAGTATATTACCCAGAGTCTGACATATAGTATATTACCCTGAGTGTGACTATAGTATATTAGCACTGGAGTCTGACTATAGTATATTACCCTGAGTCTGACTATAGTATATTACACTGAGTCTGACTATAGTATATTACCCTGAGTCTGACTATAGTATATTACCCTGAGTCTGACTAAGGTATATTACCCTGAGTCTGACTTTATAGTATATTACCCTGAGTCTGACTATAGTATATTACCCTGAGTCTGAATATAGTATATTACCCTGAGTCTGACTATAAGTATATTACCTGAGTCTGACTATAGTATATATTACCTGAGTCTGACTATAGTATATTGCCCTGAGTCTGACTATAGTATATTACCCTGAGTCTGACTATAGTATATTACCCTGAGTCTGACTATAGTACATATTACCCTGAAGGTCTGACTATAGTATATTCGCCCTGAGTCTGACTATAGTATATTACCCTGAGTCTGACTATAGTATATTACCCTGAGTCTGACTATAGTATATTACACTGAGACTGACTATAGTATATTACCCTGAGTCTGACTATAGTATATTACCCTGAGTCTGACTATAGAATAATACCCTGAATCTGACTATAGTATATTACCCTGAGTCTGACATAGTATATTACACTGAGTCTGACTATAGTATATTACCCTGGGAGTCTTGACTATAGTATATTACCCTGAGTCTGACTATCACGAGTATATTACCCTGAGTCTGACTATAGTATATTACCCTGAGTCTGGCTATAGTATATTACACTGAGTCTGACTATAGTATATTGTACCCGAGTCTGACTTATAGTATATTACCCTGAGTCTGAATATAGTATATTACCACGAGTCTGACTATAGTATATTACCCCTGAGCTGACTATAGAAATATTACCCTGAGTCTGACTATAGTATATTACCCTGAGTCTGACTATAGTATATTACCCTGAGTCTGACTAGTAGTATATTACCCTGAGTCTGACTATAGTATATTACCCTGAGACTGACTATAGTATGTTTACACTGAGTCTGACTATAGTATATTACCCTGAGTCTGACTATAGTATATTACCCTGAGTCTGACTATAGTATATTACCCTGAGTCTGACTATAGTATATTACCTGAGTCTGACTATAGTATATTACACTGGAGTCTGACTATAGTATATTACCCTGAGTCTGACTATAGTATATTACCCTGAGTCTGAATATAGTATATTACACTGAGTCTGACTATAGTATAATGTTACACTGAGTCTGACTATAGTAATATTACCCTGAGTCTGACTATAGTATATTACCCTGAGTCTGACTATAGTATATTACCCTGAATTGACTATAGTATATTACCCTGAGTCTGTACTATAGTATATTACCCTGAGACTGACTATAGTATATTACACTGAGTCTGACTATAGTATATTATACTGAATGACTATAGTAGAGTATTACCCTGAGTCTGCATGAGTATATTACCCTGAATCTGACTATAGTATATTACCCTGAGTCTGACTATAGTATATTACCCTGAGTCTGACTATAGTATACTACCCTGAGTCTGACTATAGTATATTACCTGAGTCTGACTATAGTATATTACCCTGAGTCTGACTATAGTATATTATCCCTGAGTCCAATTTATAGTGTATATTACCCTAGTCTGACTATAGTATTTACCCTGAGTCTGACTATAGTGATATTACACTGAGACTGACTATAGTATATTACACTGAGTCTGAATATAGTATATTACCCTGAGTCTGACTATAGTATATTACCCTGAGTCTGACTATAGTATATTACCCTGAGTGTGACTATAGTATATGGTACTGAGTCTGACTATAGTATATTACCCTGAGTCTGACTATAGTATATTACCCTGAGTCTGACTATAGTGATATAAGTACACTGAGTCTGAATATAGTATATTACCCTGAGTCTGATTATAGTATATTACCCTGAGTCTGACATATAGTATATTGCCCTGAGTGTGACTATAGTATATTACACTGAGTCTGACTATAGTATATTACCCTGAGTCTGACTATAGTATATTACCCTGAGTCTGACTATAGTATATTACCCTTTTGTCTGACTATATTATATTACCCTGAGTCTGACTATAGTATATTACCCTGAGTCTGACTATAGAATATTACCCTGAGTCTGACTATAGTATATTACCCTGAGTCTGACTATAGTATATTGCATTGAGTCTCACTATAGTATATTACCCTGAGTCTGAATATAGTATATTACCCTGAGTCTGACTATAGAATATTACCCTGAGTCTGACTATAGTATATTACCCTGAGTCTGACTATAGTATATTACCCTGAGTCTGACTATAGTATATTACCCTGAGTCTGACTATAGTATATTACACTGAGTCTGACTATAGTATATTACCCTGAGTCTGACTATAGTATATTACCCTGAGTCTGACTATAGTATATTACCCTGAGTCTGACTATAGTATATTACCCTGAGTCTGACTATAGTACACATTACCCTGAGTCTGACTATAGTATATTACCCTGAGACTGACTATAGTATATTACACTGAGTCTGACTATAGTATATTACCCTGAGTCTGACTATAGTATAGTTACCCTAGTCTGACTATAGTATATTACCCTGAGTCTGACTATAGTATATTACCCTGAGTCTGACTATAGTATATTACACTGAGTCTGACTATAGTATATTACCCTGAGTCTGACTATAGTATATTACCCTGAGTCTGAATATAGTATATTAACACTGAGTCTGACTAAAGTATATTACACTGAGTCTGACTATAGTATAATTACCCTGAGTCTGACTATAGTATATTACCCTGAGTCTGACTATAGTATATTACCCTGAATTGACTATAGTATATTACCCTGAGTCTGACTATAGTATATTACCCTGAGACTGACTATAGTATATTACACTGAGTCTGACTATAGTATATTATTACTGAATATGATTATAGTATATTACCCTGAGTCTGACTATAGTATATTACCTCTGAATCTGACTATAGTATATTACCCTGTGTCTGACTATAGTATATTACACTGAGTCTGACTATAGTATATTACCCTGAGTCTGACTATAGTATATTACCCTGAGTCTGACTATAGTATATTACCCTGAGTCTGACTATAGTATATTACCCTGAGTCTGACTATAGTATATTACCTGAATCTGACTATAGTATATTACCCTGTGTCTGACTATAGTATATTACACTGAGTCTGACTATAGTATATTACCCTGAGTCTGACTATAGTATATTCTACCCTGAGTCTGACTATAGTATATTACCCTGAGTCTGACTATAGTATATTACCCTGAGTCTGACTATAGTATATTACCCTGAGTCTGACTATAGTATATTACCCTGAGTCTGACTATAGTATATTACACTGAGACTGACTATAGTATATTACACTGAGTCTGAATATAGTATATTACCCTGAGTCTGACTATAGTATATTACCCTGAGTCTGACTTTATAGTATATTACCCCTCGAGTGTGACTATAGTATATTACACTGAGTCTGACTATAGTATATTACCCTGAGTCGATTATAGTATATTACCCTGAGTCTGACTATAGTATATTACCCTGAGTCTGAATATAGTATATTACCCTGAGTCTGACTATATGTATATTACCCTGAGTCTGACTATAGTATATTACCCTGAGTGTGACTATAGTATATTACACTGAGTCTGACTATAGTTATATTACCCTGAGTCTGACTATAGTATATTACCCCTGAGTCTGACTATAGTATATTACCCTGTGTCTGACTATATTATATTACCCTGAGTCTGACTATAGTATATTACCCTGAGTCTGACTATAGAATATTACCCTGAGTCCTGACTATAGTATATTACATTGAGTCTCACTATAGTATATTACCCTGAGTCTGAATATAGTATATTACCCTGAGTCTGACTATAGAATATTACCCTGAGTCTGACTATAGTATATTACCCTGATATGGTATATTACTCCTGAGTTAATATAGATATTACCCTGAGTCTGACTATAGTATATTGGCACTGAGTCTGGACTATAGTATATTACTGAGTCTGAATATAGTATATTACCCTGAGTCTGACTCATAGTATATTACACTGAGTCTGGACTATAGTATATTACCCTGAGTCTGACTATAGTATATTACCCTGAGTCTGAATATAGTATATTACCCTGAGTCTGACTATAGTATATTACACTGAGTCTGACTATAGAATATTACCCAGAGTCCTGACTATAGTATATAGCCTTGAGTCTGACTATAGTATATTACTCCTGAGTCTGAATATAGTATATTACCTGAGTCTGACTATAGAATATTACCCTGAGTCTGACTGTAGTATATTACCCTGAGTCTTGACTATAGTATATTACCCTGAGTCTGACTATAGTATATTACCTGAGTCTGACTTTATAGTATATTACACTGAGTCTGACTATAGTATATTACCCTGAGTCTGAATATAGTATATTACCCTGAGTCTGACTATATATATTACCCTGAGTCTGAATATAGTATATTACACGAGTCTGACTTTATAAGTATATTACCTGAGTCTGACTATAGTATATTACCCCTGAGTCTGACTATAGTATATTACCCTGAGTCTGACTATAGTATATTACCCTGAGTCTGACTATAGTATATTACCCTGAGTCTGACTATAGTATATTACACTGAGTCTGACTATAGTATATTACCCTGAGTCTGACTATAGTATATTACCCTGAGTCTGAATATAGTATATTACCCTGAGTCTGACATATAGTATATTACACTGAGTCTCGATTATAGTATATTACCCAGAGTCTGACTATAGTATATTACCCTGAGTCTGACTATAGTATATTACCCTTTTGTCTGACTATATTATATTACCCTGAGTCTGACTATAGTATATTACCCTGAGTCTGACTATAGTATATTACCCTGAGTCTGACTATAGTATATTACCCTGAGTCTGACTATAGTATATTGCATTGAGTCTCACTATAGTATATTACCCTGAGTCTGAATATAGTATATTACCCTGAGTCTGACTATAGAATATTACCCTGAGTCTGACTATAGTATATTACCCTGAGTCTGACTATAGTATATTACCCTGAGTCTGACTATAGTATATTACCCTGAGTCTGACTATAGTATATTACACTGAGTCTGACTATAGTATATTACCCTGAGTCTGAATATAGTATATTACCCTGAGTCTGACTATAGTATATTACCTGAGTCTGAATAGTAGTATATTACACTGAGTCTTGACTATAGTATATTACCTGAGTCCTGACTATAGTATATTACCCTGAGTCGACTATAGTATATTACCTGAGTCTGAATATAGTATATTACCCTGAGTCTGACTATAGTATATTACCCTGAGTCTGACTATAGTATATTACCCTGAGTGTGACTATAGTATATTACACTGAGTCTGAATATAGTATATTACCCTGAGTCTGACTATAGTATATTACCCTGAGTCTGACTATAGAATATTACCCTGAGTCTGACTATAGTATATTACCCTGAGTCTGACTATAGTATATTACCTGAGTCTGACTATAGTATATTACCTGAGTCTGACTATAGTATATTACCCTGAGACTGACTATAGTATATTGCACTGAGTCTCGACTATAGTATATTACCCCTGAGTCTGAATATAGTATATTACCCTGAGTCTGACTATAGTATATTACCCTGAGTCTGAATATAGTATATTACACTGAGTCTGACTATAGTATATTACCCTGAGTCTGACTATAGTATATTACCCGAGTCTGACTATAGTATATTGCCCTGAGTCTGACTATAGTATATTACACTGAGTCTGAATATAGTATATTACCCTGAGTCTGACTATAGTATATTACCCTGAGTCTGACTATAGTATATTACCCTGAGTGTGACTATAGTATATTACACTGAGTTTGACTATAGTATATTACACTGAGTCTGACTATAGTATATTACCCTGAGTCTGACTATAGTATATTACCCTGAGTCTGACTATAGTATATTACCCTGAGTGTGAATATAGTATATTACACTGAGTCTGACTATAGTATATTACCCTGAGTCTGACTATAGTATATTACCCTGAGTCTGAATATATATTACCCTGAGTCTGACTATAGTATATTGGCACTTGAGTCTGAATATTGAGTATATTACCTGAGTCTGGACTATAGTATATTACTGAAGCTCGACTATAGTATATTACCTGAGTGTGACTATAGTATATTACACTGAGTTGACTATAGTATATTACCCTGAGTTTGACTATAGTATATTACCCTGAGTCTGACTATAGTATATTACCCTGAGTCTGACTATAGTGTATTACCCTGAGTCTGACTATAGTATATTACCCTGAGTCTGACTATAGTATATTATCTGAGTCTGACTATAGTATATTACCCTGGAGTCTGACTATAGTATATTGCACTGAGTCTGAATATAGTATATTACCCTGAGTCTGACTATAGTATATTACCTGAGTCTGACTATAGTATATTACCCTGAGTGTGACTATAGTATATTACCCTGAGTCTGACTATAGTATATTACCCTGAGTCTGACTATACGTATATTACCCTGAGTCTGACTATAGTATATTACACTGAGTCTGAATATAGTATATTACCCTGAGTCTGAATATAGTATATTTCCTGAGTCTGACTATAGTATTACCTGAGTGTGACTATAGTATATTACACTGAGTCTGACTATAGTATATTCCTGAGTCTGACTATAGTATATTACCCTGAGTCTGACTATAGTATATTACCCTGAGTCTGACTATAGTATATTACCCTGAGTCTGACTATAGTATATTACCCTGAGTCTGACTATAGTATATTACACTGAGTCTGACTATAGTATATTACCCTGAGTCTGACTATAGTATATTATGAGTCTGACTATAGTATATTACCCTGAGTCTGAATATAGTATATTACACTGAGTCTGACTATAGTATATTACCCTAGTCTGACTATAGTATATTACCCTGAGTCTGACATAGTATATTACCCTGAGTCTGATATAGTATATTACCCTGAGTCTGACTATAGTATATTACCCTGAGTCTGACTATAGAATATTACCCTGAGTCTGACTATAGTATATTACCCTGAGTCTGACTATAGTATATTGCCCTGAGTCTGACTATAGAATATTACCCTGAGTCTGACTATAGTATATTACCCTGAGTCTGACTATAGTATATTACCCTGAGTTTGACTATAGTATATTACCCTGAGTCTGACTATAGTATATTACCCTGAGTCTGACTATAGTATATTACCCTGAGTCTGACTATAGTATATTACACTGAGTCTGACTATAGTATATTACCCTGAGTCTGAATATAGTATATTACCCGAGTCTGACTATAGTATATTACCCTGAGTCTGACTATAGTATATTACACTGAGTCTGACTATAGTATATTACCCTGAGTCTGACTATAGTATATTACCCTGAGTCTGACTATAGTATATTACCCTGAGTCTGACTATAGTATATTACACTGAGTCTGACTATAGTATATTACACTGAGTCTGACTATAGTATATTACCCTGAGTCTGACTATAGTATATTACCCTGAGTCTGACTATAGTATATTACCCTGAGTCTGACTATAGTATATTACCCTGAGTCTGACTATAGTATATTACCCTGAGTCTGACTATAGTATATTACCCTGAGTCTGACTATAGTATATTACCTTGAGTCTGACTATAGTATATTACCTGAGTCTGACTATAGTATATTACCCTGAGTCTGACTATAGTATATTACCCTGAGTCTGAATATAGTATATTACCCCTGAGTCTGACTATAGTATATTACCCTGAGTCTGACTATAGTATATTACACTGAGTCTGACTATAGTATATTACACTGAGTCTGACTATAGTATATTACCCTGAGTCTGAATATAGTATATTACCTGAGTCTGACTATAGTATATTACACTGAGTCTGACTATAGTATATTACCCTGAGTCTGACTATAGTATATTACCCTGAGTCTGACTATAGTATATTACCCTGAGTCTGACTATAGTATATTACCCTGAGTCTGACTATAGTATATTACCCTGAGTCTGACTATAGTATATTACACTGAGTCTGACTATAGTATATTATACTGAGTATGACTATAGTATATTACCCTGAGTCTGACTATAGTATATTACCCTGAGTCTGAATATAGTATATTACCCTGAGTCTGACTATAGTATATTACACTGAGTCTGACTATAGTATATTACCCTGAGTCTGACTATAGTATATTACCCTGAGTCTGACTATAGTATATTACCCTGAGTCTGACTATAGTATATTACCCTGAGTCTGACTATAGTATATTACCCTGAGTCTGACTATAGAATATTGCCCTGAGTCTGACTATAGTATATTACCCTGAGTCTGACTATAGTATATTACCTTGAGTCTGACTATAGTATATTAACTGAGTCTGAATATAGTATATTACCCTGAGTCTGACTATAGAATATTACCCTGAGTCTGACTATAGTATATTACCCTGAGTCTGACTATAGTATATTACCCTGAGTCTGACTATAGTATATTACACGAGTCTGACTATAGATATTACCCTGAGTCTGACTATAGTATATACCCGAGTCTGAATATAGTATATTACCCTGAGTCTGACTATAGTATATTACCTGAGTCTGAATATAGTATATTACACTGAGTCTGACTATAGTATATTACCCTGAGTCTGACTATAGTATATTACCCTGAGTCTGAATATAGTATATTACCCTGAGTCTGACTATAGTATATTACCCTGAGTCTGACTATAGAATATTACCCTGAGTCTGACTATAGTATATTACCCTGAGTCTGACTATAGTATATTACCCTGAGTCTGACTATAGTATATTACCCTGAGTCTGACTATAGTATATTACCCTGAGTCCTGACTATAGAATATTACACTGAGTCTGACTATAGTATATTACCCTGAGTCTGAATATAGTATATTACCCTGAGTCTGACTATAGTATATTACCCTGAGTCTGACTATAGTATATTACACTGAGTCTGACTATAGTATATTACCCTGAGTCTGACTATAGTATATTACCCTGAGTCTGACTATAGTATATTACCCTGAGTCTGACTTTAGTATATTACCCTGAGTCTGACTATAGTATATTACACTGAGTCTGACTATAGTATATTACCCTGAGTCTGACTATAGTATATTACCCTGAGTCTGAATATAGTATATTACACTGAGTCTGACTATAGTATATTACACTGAGTCTGACTATAGTATATTACCCTGAGTCTGACTATAGTATATTACCCTGAGTCTGACTATAGTATATTACCCTGAATTGACTATAGTATATTACCCTGAGTCTGACTATAGTATATTACCCTGAGACTGACTATAGTATATTACACTGAGTCTGACTATAGTATATTATACTGAATATGATTATAGTATATTACCCTGAGTCTGACTATAGTATATTACCCTGAATCTGACTATAGTATATTACCCTGAGTCTGACTATAGTATATTACACTGAGTCTGACTATAGTATATTACCCTGAGTCTGACTATAGTATATTACCCTGAGTCTGACTATAGTATATTACCCTGAGTCTGACTATAGTATATTACCCTGAGTCTGACTATAGTATATTACCATGAGTCTGACTATAGTATATTGCCCTGAGTCTGACTATAGTATATTACCCTGAGTCTGACTATAGTATATTACCCTGAGTCTGACTATAGTATATTACACTGAGACTGACTATAGTATATTACCCTGAGTCTGACTATAGTATATTACCCTGAGTCTGACTATAGAATATTACCCTGAATCTGACTATAGTATATTACCCTGAGTCTGACTATAGTATATTACACTGAGTCTGACTATAGTATATTACCCTGAGTCTGACTATAGTATATTACCCTGAGTCTGACTATAGTATATTACCCTGAGTCTGACTATAGTATATTACCCTGAGTCTGACTATAGTATATTACACTGAGTCTGACTATAGTATATTACCTGAGTCTGACTATAGTATATTACCCTGAGTCTGAATATAGTATATTACCCTGAGTCTGACTATAGTATATTACCCTGAGTCTGACTATAGAATATTACCTGAGTCTGACTATAGTATATTACCCTGAGTCTGACTATAGTATATTACCCTGAGTCTGACTATAGTATATTACCCTGAGTCTGACTATAGTATATTACCCTGAGACTGACTATAGTATATTACACTGAGTCTGACTATAGTATATTACCCTGAGTCTGAATATAGTATATTACCCTGAGTCTGACTATAGTATATTACCCTGAGTCTGAATATAGTATATTACACTGAGTCTGACTATAGTATATTACCCTGAGTCTGACTATAGTATATTACCCTGAGTCTGACTATAGTATATTACCCTGAGTCTGACTTTAGTATATTACCCTGAGTCTGACTATAGTATATTACACTGAGTCTGACTATAGTATATTACCCTGAGTCTGACTATAGTATATTACCCTGAGTCTGAATATAGTATATTACACTGAGTCTGACATATAGTATATTACACTGAGTCTGACTATAGTATATTACCCTGAGTCTGACTATAGTATATTACCCTGAGTCTGACTATAGTATATTACCCTGAATTGACTATAGTATATTACCCTGAGTCTGACTATAGTATATTACCCTGAGACTGACTATAGTATATTACACTGAGTCTGACTATAGTATATTATACTGAATATGATTATAGTATATTACCCTGAGTCTGACTATAGTATATTACCCTGAATCTGACTATAGTATATTACCCTGAGTCTGACTATAGTATATTACACTGAGTCTGACTATATTATATTACCCTGAGTCTGACTATAGTATATTACCCTGAGTCTGACTATAGTATATTACCCTGAGTCTGACTATAGTATATTGCCCTGAGTCTGACTATAGTATATTACCCTGAGTCTGACTATAGTATATTACCCTGAGTCTGACTATAGTATATTACACTGAGACTGACTATAGTATATTACACTGAGTCTGAATATAGTATATTACCCTGAGTCTGACTATAGTATATTACCCTGAGTGTGACTATAGTATATTACACTGAGTCTGACTATAGTATATTACCCTGAGTCTGACTATAGTATATTACCCTGAGTCTGACTATAGTATATTACACTGAGTCTGAATATAGTATATTACCCTGAGTCTGACTATAGTATATTACCCTGAGTCTGACTATAGTATATTACCCTGAGTGTGACTATAGTATATTACACTGAGTCTGACTATAGTATATTACCCTGAGTCTGACTATAGTATATTACCCTGAGTCTGACTATAGTATATTACCCTTTTGTCTGACTATATTATATTACCCTGAGTCTGACTATAGTATATTACCCTGAGTCTGACTATAGAATATTACCCTGAGTCTGACTATAGTATATTACCCTGAGTCTGACTATAGTATATTGCACTGAGTCTCACTATAGTATATATTACCTGAGTCTGAATATAGTATATTACCCTGAGTCTGACTATAGAATATTACCCTGAGTGTGACTATAGTATATTACCCCTGAGACTGACTGCAGTATATTACACTGAGTCTGACTATAGTATATTACCCTGAGTCTGAATATAGTATATTACACTGAGTCTGACTATAGTATATTACCCTGAGTCTGAATATAGTATATTACACTGAGTCTGACTATAGTATATTACCCTGAGTCTGAATATAGTATATTACACTGAGTCTGACTATAGTATATTACCCTGAGTCTGACTATAGTATATTACCCTGAGTCTGACTATAGTATATTACCCTGAGTCTGACTATAGTATATTACCCTGAGTCTGACTATAGTATATTACCCTGAGTCTGACTATAGTATATTACACTGAGTCTGACTATAGTATATTACCCTGAGTCTGACTATAGTATATTACCCTGAGTCTGAATATAGTATATTACCCTGAGTCTGACTATAGTAATATTACCTGAGTCTGACTATAGTATATTACCCGGAGTCTGACTATAGTATATTACCCTGAGTTGACTATAGTATATAGAGGAATATAGATATTACCTGAGTCTGACTATAGTATATTACCCTGAGTCTGACTATAGTATATTACACTGAGTCTGACTATAGTATATTACCCTGAGTCTGAATATAGTATATTACACTGAGTCTGACTATAGTATATTACCCTGAGTCTGAATATAGTATATTACCTGAGTCTGACTATAGTATATTACCCTGAGTCTGACTATAGTATATTACCCTGAGTCTGACATAGTATATTACCCTGAGTCTGACTATAGTATATTACCCTGAGTCTGACTATAGTATATTACCCTGAGTCTGACTATAGTATATTACCCTGAGTCTGACTATAGTATATTACCCTGAGTCTGACTATAGTATATTACCCTGAGTCTGACTATAGTATATTACCCTGAGTCTGACTATAGTATATTACCCTGAGTCTGACTATAGTATATTACCCTGAGTCTGACATAGTATATTACACTGAGTCTGACTATAGTATATTACCCCGAGTCTGACTATAGATATATTACCCTGAGTCTGACTATAGTATATTACACTGAGTCTGACTATAGTATATTACACTGAGTCTGACTATAGTATATTACCCTGAGTCTGACTATAGTATATTACCCTGAGTCTGACTATAGTATATTACACTGAGTCTGACTATAGTATATTACCCTGAGTCTGACTATAGTATATTACCCTGGAGTCTGACTATAGTATATTACCCTGAGTCTGACTATAGTATATTACCCCTGAGTCTGACTATAGTATATTACCCTGAGTCTGACTATAGTATATTACACTGAGTCTGACTATAGTATATTACACTGAGTCTGACTATAGTATATTACCCTGAGTCTGACTATAGTATATTACCCTGAGTCTGACTATAGTATATTACACTGAGTCTGACTATAGTATATTACCCTGAGTCTGACTATAGTATATTACCCTGAGTCTGACTATAGTATATTACCCTGAGTCTGACTATAGTATATTACCCTGAGTCTGACTATAGTATATTACACTGAGTCTGACTATAGTATATTACACTGAGTCTGACTATAGTATATTACCCTGAGTCTGACTATAGTATATTACCCTGAGTCTGACTATAGTATATTACCCTGAGTCTGACTATAGTATATTACCCTGAGTCTGACTATAGTATATTACCCTGAGTCTGACTATAGTATATTACCTGAGTCTGACTATAGTATATTACCCTGAGTCTGACTATAGTATATTACACTGAGTCTGACTATAGTATATTACACTGAGTCTGACTATAGTATATTACCCTGAGTCTGACTATAGTATATTACCCTGAGTCTGACTATAGTATATTACCCTGAGTCTGACTATAGTATATTACCCTGAGTCTGACTATAGTATATTACCCGAGTCTGACTATAGTATATTACCCTGAGTCTGACTATAGTATATTACCCTGAGCTGACTATAGTATTACCGAGTTGACTATAGTATATTACCCTGAGTCTGACTATAGTATATTACCCTGAGTCTGACTATAGTATATTACACTGAGTCTGACTATAGTATATTACACTGAGTCTGACTATAGTATATTACACTGAGTCTGACTATAGTATATTACCCTGAGTCTGACTATAGTATATTACCCTGAGTCTGACTATAGTATATTACCCTGAGTCTGACTATAGTATATTACACTGAGTCTGACTATAGTATATTACCATGAGTCTGACTATAGTATATTACCCTGAGTCTGACTATAGTATATTACCCTGAGTCTGACTATAGTATATTACACTGAGTCTGACTATAGTATATTACCCTGAGTCTGACTATAGTATATTACCCTGAGTCTGACTATAGTATATTACACTGAGTCTGACTATAGTATATTAACTGAGTCTGACTATAGTATATTACCTGAGTCTGACTGCATAGTATATTACCCTGAGTCTGACTATAGTATATTACCCTGAGTCTTGACTATAGTATATTACCCTGAGTCTGACTATAGTATATTACACTGAGTCTGACTATAGTATATTACCATGAGTCTGAATATAGTATATTACCCTGAGTCTGACTATAGTACATTACACTGAGTCTGACTATAGTATATTACACTGAGTCTGACATAGTATATTACCCTGAGTCTGACTATAGTATATTACCCTGAGACTGACTATAGTATATTACACTGAGTCTGACTATAGTATATTACCCTGAGTCTGACTATAGTATATTACCCTGAGTCTGACTATAGTATATTACCCTGAGTCTGACTATAGTATATTACCCTGAGTCTGACAATAGTATATTACCCTGAGTCTGACTATAGTATATTACACTGAGTCTGACTATAGTATATTACACTGAGTCTGACTATAGTATATTACCCTGAGTCTGACTATAGTATATTACCCTGAGTCTGACTATAGTATATTACCCTGAGTCTGACTATAGTATATTGCCCTGAGTCTGACTATAGTATATTACCCTGAGTCTGACTATAGTATATTACCCTGAGTCTGACTATAGTATATTACACTGAGACTGACTATAGTATATTACACTGAGTCTGACTATAGTATATTACCCTGAGTCTGACTATAGTATATTACCCTGAGTGTGACTATAGTATATTACACTGAGTCTGACTATAGTATATTACCCTGAGTCTGACTATAGTATATTACACTGAGTCTGACTATAGTATATTACCCTGAGTCTGACTATAGTATATTACCCTGAGTCTGACTATAGTATATTACCCTGAGACTGACTATAGTATATTACACTGAGTCTGACTATAGTATATTATACTGAATATGATTATAGTATATTACCCTGAGTCTGACTATAGTATATTACCCTGAGTCTGACTATAGTATATTACACTGAGTCTGACTATAGTATATTACCCTGAGTCTGACTATAGTATATTACCCTGAGTCTGACTATAGTATATTACCCTGAGTCTGACTATAGTATATTACACTGAGTCTGACTATAGTATATTACACTGAGTCTGACTATAGTATATTACACTGAGTCTGACTATAGTATATTACCCTGAGTCTGACTATAGTATATTACCCTGAGTCTGACTATAGTATATTACCCTGAGTCTGACTATAGTATATTACCCTGAGTCTGACTATAGTATATTACCCTGAGTCTGACTATAGTATATTACCCTGAGTCTGACTATAGTATATTACCCTGAGTCTGACTATAGTATATTACCCTGAGTCTGACTATAGTATATTACCCTGAGTCTGACTATAGTATATTACCCTGAGTCTGACTATAGTATTTTACACTGAGACTGACTATAGTATATTACACTGAGTCTGACTATAGTATATTACACTGAGTCTGAATATAGTATATTACCCTGAGTCTGACTATAGTATATTACCCTGAGTCTGACTATAGTATATTACCCTGAGACTGACTATAGTATATTACACTGAGTCTGACTATAGTATATTACCATGAGTCTGAATATAGTATATTACCCTGAGTCTGACTATAGTATATTACACTGAGTCTGACTATAGTATATTACACTGAGTCTGACTATAGTATATTACCCTGAGTCTGACTATAGTATATTACCCTGAGACTGACTATAGTATATTACACTGAGTCTGACTATAGTATATTACCCTGAGTCTGACTATAGTATATTACCCTGAGTCTGACTATAGTATATTACCCTGAGTCTGACTATAGTATATTACCCTGAGTCTGACAATAGTATATTACCCTGAGTCTGACTATAGTATATTACACTGAGTCTGACTATAGTATATTACACTGAGTCTGACTACAGTATATTACCCTGAGTCTGAGTATAGTATATTACCCTGAGTCTGACTATAGTATATTACCCTGAGTCTGACTATATTATATTACCCTGAGTCTGACTATAGTATATTACCCTGAGTCTGACTATAGTATATTAACCTGAGTCTGAATATAGTATATTACCCTGAGTCTGACTATAGTATATTACACTGAGTCTGTCTATAGTATATTACCCTGAGTCTGACTATAGTATATTACCCTGAGACTGACTATAGTATATTACACTGAGTCTGACTATAGTATATTACCCTGAGTCTGACTATAGTATATTACCCTGAGTCTGACTATAGTATATTACCCTGAGTCTGACTATAGTATATTACCCTGAGTCTGACTATAGTATATTACCCTGAGTCTGACTATAGTATATTACCCTGAGTCTGACTATAGTATATTACACTGAGTCTGACCATAGTATATTACACTGAGTCTGACTATAGTATATTGCATTGATTCTGACTATAGTATATTGCATTGAGTCTGACTATAGTATATTGCATTGAGTCTGACTATAGTATATTACCCTGAGTCTGACTATAGTATATTACCCTGAGTCTGACTATAGTATATTACCCTGAGTCTGACTATAGTATATTACCCTGAGTCTGACTATAGTATATTACCCTGAGTCTGACTATAGTATATTACCCTGAGTCTGACTATAGTATATTACCCTGAGTCTGACTATAGTATATTACCCTGAGTCTGACTATAGTATATTACCCTGAGTCTGACTATAGTATATTACCCTGAGTCTGACTATAGTATATTACCCTGAGTCTGACTATAGTATATTACACTGAGTCTGAATATAGTATATTACACTGAGTCTGACTTTAGTATATTACCCTGAGTCTGACTATAGTATATTACACTGAGTCTGACTATAGTATATTACCCTGAGTCTGAATATAGTACATTACCCTGAGTCTGACTATAGTATATTACCCTGAGTCTGAATATAGTATATTACACTGAGTCTGACTATAGTATATTACCCTGAGTCTGACTATAGTATATTACCCTGAGTCTGACTATAGTATATTACCCTGAGTCTGACTATAGTATATTACCCTGAGTCTGACTATAGTATATTACACTGAGTCTGACTATAGTATATTACCCTGAGTCCGACTATAGTATATTACCCTGAGTCTGAATATAGTATATTACACTGAGTCTAACTATAGTATATTACACTGAGTCTGACTATAGTATATTACCCTGAGTCTGACTATAGTATATTACCCTGAGTCTGACTATAGTATATTACCCTGAGTCTGACTATAGCATATTACCCTGAGTCTGACTATAGTATATTACCCTGATACTGACTATAGTATATTACACTGAGTCTGACTATAGTATATTATACTGAATATGAGTATAGTATATTACCCTGAGTCTGAATATAGTATATTACCCTGAGTCTGACTATAGTATATTACCCTGAGTCTGACTATAGTATATTACCCTGAGTCTGACTATATTATATTACACTGAGTCTGACTATAGTATATTACCCTGAGTCTGACTATAGTATATTACCCTGAGTCTGACTATAGTATATTACACTGAGTCTGACTATAGTATATTACCCTGAGTCTGACTATAGTATATTACCCTGAGTCTGACTATAGTATATTACCCTGAGTCTGACTATAGTATATTACCCTGAGTCTGACTATAGTATATTACCCTGAGTCTGACTATAGTATATTACCCTGAGTCTGACTATAGTATATTACACTGAGTCTGACTATAGTATATTACACTGAGTCTGACTATAGTATATTACACTGAGTCTGAATATAGTATATTACCCTGAGTCTGACTATAGTATATTACCCTGAGTCTGACTATAGTATATTACCCTGAGTGTGACTATAGTATATTACACTGAGTCTGACTATAGTATATTACCCTGAGTCTGACTATAGTATATTACCCTGAGTCTGACTATAGTATATTACCCTGAGTCTGACTATAGTATATTACCCTGAGTCTGACTATAGTATATTACCCTGAGTCTGACTATAGTATATTACCCTGAGTCTGACTATAGTATATTACCCTGAGTCTGACTATAGTATATTGCATTGAGTCTCACTATAGTATATTACCCTGAGTCTGAATATAGTATATTACCCTGAGTCTGACTATAGTATATTACCCTGAGTCTGACTATAGTATATTACCCTGAGTCTGACTATAGTATATTACCCTGAGTCTGACTATAGTATATTACCCTGAGTCTGACTATAGTATATTACACTGAGTCTGACTATAGTATATTACCCTGAGTCTGAATATAGTATATTACCCTGAGTCTGACTATAGTATATTACACTGAGTCTGAATATAGTATATTACACTGAGTCTGACTATAGTATATTACCCTGAGTCTGACTATAGTATATTACCCTGAGTCTGACTATAGTATATTACCCTGAGTCTGACTATAGCATATTACCCTGAGTCTGACTATAGTATATTACACTGAGTCTGACTATAGTATATTACCCTGAGTCTGACTATAGTATATTACCCTGAGTCTGAATATAGTATATTACCCTGAGTCTGACTATAGTATATTACCCTGAGTCTGACTATAGAATATTACCCTGAGTCTGACTATAGTATATTACCCTGAGTCTGACTATAGTATATTACCCTGAGTCTGACTATAGTATATTACCCTGAGTCTGACTATAGTATATTACCCTGAGTCTGACTATAGTATATTACACTGAGTCTGACTATGGTATATTACCCTGAGTCTGACTATAGTATATTACCCTGAGTCTGACTATAGTATATTACCCTGAGTCTGAATATAGTATATTACACTGAGTCTGACTATAGTATATTACCCTGAGTCTGACTATAGTATATTACCCTGAGTCTGACTATAGTATATTACCCTGAGTCTGACTATAGTATATTACCCTGAGTCTGACTATAGTATATTACACTGAGTCTGACTATAGTATATTACACTGAGTCTGACTATAGTATATTACCCTGAGTCTGACTATAGTATATTACACTGAGTCTGACTATAGTATATTACCCTGAGTCTGACTATAGTATATTACACTGAGTCTGACTATAGTATATTACCCTGAGTCTGACTATAGTATATTACCCTGAGTCTGACTATAGTATATTACCCTGAGTCTGACTATAGTGATATTACCCTGAGACTGACTATAGAATATTACACTGAGTCTGACTATAGTATATTATACTGAGTATGATTATAGTATATTACCCTGAGTCTGACTATAGTATATTATACTGAGTCTGACTATAGTATATTACCCTGAGTCTGACTATAGCATATTACCCTGAGTCTGACTATAGTATATTACACTGAGTCTGACTATAGTATATTACCCTGAGTCTGACTATAGTATATTACCCTGAGTCTGACTATAGTATATTACACTGAGTCTGACTATAGTATATTACCCTGAGTCTGACTATAGTATATTACCCTGAGTCTGACTATAGTATATTACCCTGAGTCTGACTATAGTATATTGCCCTGAGTCTGACTATAGTATATTACCCTGAGTCTGACTATAGTATATTACCCTGAGTCTGACTATAGTATATTACACTGGAGTCTGACTATAGTATATTACCCTGAGTCTGAATATAGTATATTACACTGAGTCTGACTATAGTATATTACACTGAGTCTGACTATAGTATATTACCCTGAGTGTGACTATAGTATATTACACTGAGTCTGACTATAGTATATTACCCTGAGTCTGACTATAGTATATTACCCTGAGTCTGACTATAGTATATTACCCTGAGACTGACTATAGTATATTACACTGAGTCTGACTATAGTATATTATACTGAATATGATTATAGTATATTACCCTGAGTCTGACTATAGTATATTACCCTGAGTCTGACTATAGTATATTACCCTGAGTCTGACTATAGTATATTACCCTGAGTCTGACTATAGTATATTACCCTGAGTCTGACTATAGTATATTACCCTGAGTCTGACTATAGCATATTACACTGAGTCTGACTATAGTATATTACACTGAGTCTGAATATAGTATATTACCCTGAGTCTGACTATAGTATATTACCCTGAGTCTGACTATAGTATATTACCCTGAGTCTGACTATAGTATATTACCCTGAGTCTGACTATAGTATATTACCCTGAGTCTGACTATAGTATATTACACTGAGTCTGACTATAGTATATTACCCTGAGTCTGACTATAGTATATTACCCTGAGTCTGAATATAGTATATTGCCCTGAGTCTGACTATAGTATATTACCCTGAGTCTGACTATAGAATATTACCCTGAGTCTGTCTATAGTATATTACCCTGAGTCTGACTATAGTATATTACCCTGAGTCTGACTATAGTATATTACCCTGAGTCTGACTATAGTATATTACCCTGAGACTGACTATAGTATATTACACTGAGTCTGACTATAGTATATTACCCTGAGTCTGAATATAGTATATTACCCTGAGTCTGAATATAGTATATTACCCTGAGTCTGAATATAGTATATTACACTGAGTCTGACTATAGTATATTACACTGAGTCTGACTATAGTATATTACCCTGAGTCTGACTATAGTATATTACCCTGAGTCTGACTATAGTATATTACCCTGAGTCTGACTATAGTATATTACCCTGAGTCTGACTATAGTATATTACCCTGAGACTGACTATAGTATATTACACTGAGTCTGACTATAGTATATTATACTGAATATGATTATAGTATATTACCCTGAGTCTGACTATAGTATATTACACTGAGTCTGACTATAGTATATTACCCTGAATCTGACTATAGTATATTACCCTGAGTCTGACTATAGTATATTACACTGAGTCTGACTATAGTATATTACCCTGAGTCTGACTATAGTATATTACCCTGAGTCTGACTATAGTATATTACCCTGAGTCTGACTATAGTATATTGCCCTGAGTCTGACTATAGTATATTACCCTGAGTCTGACTATAGTATATTACCCTGAGTGTGACTATAGTATATTACACTGAGTCTGACTATAGTATATTACCCTGAGTCTGACTATAGAATATTACCCTGAGTCTGACTATAGTATATTACCCTGAGACTGACTATAGTATATTACACTGAGTCTGACTATAGTATAATATACTGAATATGATTATAGTATATTACCCTGAGTCTGACTATAGTATATTACCCTGAGTCTGACTATAGTATATTACCCTGAGTCTGACTATAGTATATTACCCTGAGTCTGACTATATTATATTACCCTGAGTCTGACTATAGTATATTACCCTGAGTCTGACTATAGTATATTACACTGAGTCTGACTATAGTATATTACCCTGAGTCTGAATATAGTATATTACCCTGAGTCTGACTATAGTATATTACCCTGAGTCTGAATATAGTATATTACACTGAGTCTGACTATAGTATATTACCCTGAGTCTGACTATAGTATATTACCCTGAGTCTGACTATAGTATATTACCCTGAGTCTGACTATAGTATATTACCCTGAGTCTGACTATAGTATATTACACTGAGTCTGACTATAGTATATTACCCTGAGTCTGACTATAGTATATTACCCTGAGTCTGAATATAGTATATTACCCTGAGTCTGACTATAGTATATTACCCTGAGTCTGACTATAGAATATTACCCTGAGTCTGTCTATAGTATATTACCCTGAGTCTGACTATAGTATATTACCCTGAGTCTGACTATAGTATATTACCCTGAGTCTGACTATAGTATATTACCCTGAGACTGACTATAGTATATTACACTGAGTCTGACTATAGTATATTACCCTGAGTCTGAATATAGTATATTACCCTGAGTCTGACTATAGTATATTACCCTGAGTCTGAATATAGTATATTACACTGAGTCTGACTATAGTATATTACCCTGAGTCTGACTATAGTATATTACCCTGAGTCTGACTATAGTATATTACCCTGAGTCTGACTATAGTATATTACCCTGAGTCTGACTATAGTATATTACACTGAGTCTGACTATAGTATATTACCCTGAGTCTGACTATAGTATATTACCCTGAGTCTGAATATAGTATATTACACTGAGTCTGACTATAGTATATTACACTGGAGTCTGACTATAGTATATTACCCTGAGTCTGACTATAGTATATTACCCTGAGTCTGACTATAGTATATTACCCTGAGTCTGACTATAGTATATTACCCTGAGTCTGACTATAGTATATTACCCTGAGACTGACTATAGTATATTACACTGAGTCTGACTATAGTATATTATACTGAATATGATTATAGTATATTACCCTGAGTCTGACTATAGTATATTACCCTGAGTCTGACTATAGTATATTACCCTGAGTCTGACTATAGTATATTACCCTGAGTCTGACTATAGTATATTACACTGAGTCTGACTATAGTATATTACCCTGAATCTGACTATATTATATTACCCTGAGTCTGACTATAGTATATTACACTGAGTCTGACTATAGTATATTACCCTGAGTCTGACTATAGTATATTACCCTGAGTCTGACTATAGTATATTACCCTGAGTCTGACTATAGTATATTGCCCTGAGTCTGACTATAGTATATTACCCTGAGTCTGACTATAGTATATTACCCTGAGTCTGACTATAGTATATTACACTGAGACTGACTATAGTATATTACACTGAGTCTGAATATAGTATATTACCCTGAGTCTGACTATAGTATATTACCCTGAGTCTGACTATAGTATATTACCCTGAGTGTGACTATAGTATATTACACTGAGTCTGACTATAGTATATTACCCTGAGTCTGACTATAGTATATTACCCTGAGTCTGACTATAGTATATTACCCTGAGACTGACTATAGTATATTACACTGAGTCTGACTATAGTATATTATACTGAATATGATTATAGTATATTACCCTGAGTCTGACTATAGTATATTATACTGAATATGATTATAGTATATTACCCTGAGTCTGAATATAGTATATTACCCTGAGTCTGACTATATTATATTACCCTGAGTCTGACTATAGTATATTACCCTGAGTCTGACTATATTATATTACACTGAGTCTGACTATAGTATATTACCCTGAATCTGACTATAGTATATTACCCTGAGTCTGACTATAGTATATTACACTGAGTCTGACTATAGTATATTACCCTGAGTCTGACTATAGTATATTACCCTGAGTCTGACTATAGTATATTACCCTGAGTCTGACTATAGTATATTGCCCTGAGTCTGACTATAGTATATTACCCTGAGTCTGACTATAGTATATTACCCTGAGTCTGACTATAGTATATTACCCTGAGTCTGACTATAGTATATTACACTGAGTCTGACTATAGTATATTACCCTGAGTCTGACTATAGTATATTACCCTGAGTCTGAATATAGTATATTACACTGAGTCTGACTATAGTATATTACACTGAGTCTGACTATAGTATATTACCCTGAGTCTGACTATAGTATATTACCCTGAGTCTGACTATAGTATATTACCCTGAGTCTGACTATAGTATATTACCCTGAGACTGACTATAGTATATTACCCTGAGACTGACTATAGTATATTACACTGAGTCTGACTATAGTATATTATACTGAATATGATTATAGTATATTACCCTGAGTCTGACTATAGTATATTACCCTGAGTCTGACTATAGTATATTACCCTGAGTGTGACTATAGTATATTACCCTGAGTCTGACTATAGTATACAGTGGGGAAAACAAGTATTTAGTCAGCCACCAATTGTGCAAGTTCTCCCACTAAAAATGATGAGAGAGGCCTGTAATTTACATCATAGGTACACGTCAACTATGACAGACAAATTGAGAAAACAAATCCAGAAAATCATATTGTAGGATTTGTAATGAATTTATTTGCAAATTATGGTGGAAAATAAGTATTTGGTCACCTACAAACAAGCAAGATGTCTGGCTCTCACAGACCTGTAACTTCTTCTTTAAGAGGCTCCTCTGTCCTCCACTGGTTACCTGTATTAATGGCACCTGTTTGAACTTGTTATCAGTATAAAGACACCTGTCCACAACCTCAAACAGTCACACTCCAAACTCCACTATGGTCAAGACCAAAGAGCTGTCAAAGGACACCAGAAATAAAATTGTAGACCTGCACCAGGCTGGGAAGACTGAATCTGCAATAGGTAAGCAGCTTGGTTTGAAGAAATCAACTGTGGGAGCAATTATTAGGAAATGGAAAACATACAAGACCACTGATAATCTCACTCGATCTGGGGCTCCATGCAAGATCTCACCCCGTGGGGTCAAAATGATCACAAGAACGGTGAGCAAAAATCCCAGAACCACACGGGGGGACCTAGTGAATGACCTGCAGAGAGCTGGGACCAAACTAACAAAGCCTACCATCAGTAACACACTACGCCGCCAGGGGCTCAAATCCTGCAGTGCCAGATGTGTCCCCCTGCTTAAGCCAGTACATGTCCAGGCCCGTCTGAAGTTTGCTAGAGTGCATTTGGATGATCCAGAAGAGGATTGGGAGAATGTCATATGGTCAGATGAAACCAAAATAGAACTTTTTTGGTAAAAACTCAACTCGTCGTGTTTGGAGGACAAAGAATGCTGAGTTGCATCCAAAGAACACCATACCTACTGTGAAGCAGGTTGGTGGAAACATCATGCTTTGGGGCTGTTTTTTTCTGCAAAGGGACCAGGATGACTGATCCGTGTAAAGGAAAGAATGAATGGGGCCATGTATCGTGAGATTTTGAGTGAAAACCTCCTTCCATCAGCAAGGGCATTGAAGATGAAACGTGGCTGGGTCTTTCAGCATGACAATGATCCCAAACACACCGCCCGGCCAACGAAGGAGTGGCTTCGTAAGAAGCATTTCAAGGTCCTGGAGTGGCCTAGCCAGTCTCCAGATCTCAACCCCATAGAAAATCTTTGGAGGGAGTTGAAAGTCCGTGTTGCTCAGCGACAGCCCCAAAACATCACTGCTCTAGAGGAGATCTGCATGGAGGAATGGGCCAAAATACCAGCAACAGTGTGTGAAAACCTTGTGAAGACTTACAGAAAACGTTTGACCTGTGTCATTGCCAACAAAGGGTATATAACAAAGTATTGAGAAACTTTTGTTTTTGACCAAATACTTATTTTCCACCATAATTTGCAAATAAATTCATAAAAATCCTACAATGTGATTTTCTGGATTTTTTTCTTCTCATTTTGTCTGTCATAGTTGACGTGTACCTATGATGAAAATTACAGGCCTCTCTCATCTTTTTAAGTGGGAGAACTTGCACAATTGGTGGCTGACTAAATACTTTTTTTCCCCACTGTATTACACTGAGTCTGACTATAGTATATTACCCTGAATCTGACTATAGTATATTACCCTGAGTCTGACTATAGTATATTACACTGAGTCTGACTATAGTATATTACCCTGAATCTGACTATAGTATATTACCCTGAGTCTGACTATAGTATATTACACTGAGTCTGACTATAGTATATTACCCTGTCTGACTATAGTATATTACCCTGAGTCTGACTATAGTATATTACCCTGAGTCTGACTATAGTATATTACACTGAGACTGACTATAGTATATTACACTGAGTCTGAATATAGTATATTACCCTGAGTCTGACTATAGTATATTACCCTGAGTCTGACTATAGTATATTACCCTGAGTGTGACTATAGTATATTACACTGAGTCTGACTATAGTATATTACCCTGAGTCTGACTATAGTATATTACCCTGAGTCTGACTATAGTATATTACCCTGAGACTGACTATAGTATATTACACTGAGTCTGACTATAGTATAATATACTGAATATGATTATAGTATATTACCCTGAGTCTGACTATAGTATATTACCCTGAGTCTGACTATAGTATATTACCCTGAGTCTGACTATAGTATATTACCCTGAGTCTGACTATATTATATTACCCTGAGTCTGACTATAGTATATTACCCTGAGTCTGACTATATTATATTACACTGAGTCTGACTATAGTATATTACCCTGAGTCTGAATATAGTATATTACCCTGAGTCTGACTATAGTATATTACCCTGAGTCTGAATATAGTATATTACACTGAGTCTGACTATAGTATATTACCCTGAGTCTGACTATAGTATATTACCCCTGAGTCTGACTATAGTATATTACCCTGAGTCTGACTATAGTATATTACCCTGAGTCTGAATATAGTATATTACCCTGAGTCTGACTATAGTATATTACCCTGAGTCTGACTATAGAATATTACCCTGAGTCTGACTATAGTATATTACCCTGAGTCTGACTATAGTATATTACCCTGAGACTGACTATAGTATATTACACTGAGTCTGACTATAGTATATTACCCTGAGTCTGAATATAGTATATTACCCTGAGTCTGACTATAGTATATTACCCTGAGTCTGAATATAGTATATTACACTGAGTCTGACTATAGTATATTACCCTGAGTCTGACTATAGTATATTACCCTGAGTCTGACTATAGTATATTACCCTGAGTCTGACTATAGTATATTACCCTGAGTCTGACTATAGTATATTACACTGAGTCTGACTATAGTATATTACCCTGAGTCTGACTATAGTATATTACCCTGAGTCTGAATATAGTATATTACACTGAGTCTGACTATAGTATATTACACTGAGTCTGACTATAGTATATTACCCTGAGTCTGACTATAGTATATTACCCTGAGTCTGACTATAGTATATTACCCTGAGTCTGACTATAGTATATTACCCTGAGTCTGACTATAGTATATTACCCTGAGACTGACTATAGTATATTACACTGAGTCTGACTATAGTATATTATACTGAATATGATTATAGTATATTACCCTGAGTCTGACTATAGTATATTACCCTGAGTCTGACTATAGTATATTACCCTGAGTATGACTATAGTATATTACCCTGAGTCTGACTATAGTATATTACACTGAGTCTGACTATAGTATATTACCCCTGAATCTGACTATAGTATATTACCCTGAGTCTGACTATAGTATATTACACTGAGTCTGACTATAGTATATTACCCTGAGTCTGACTATAGTATATTACCCTGAGTCTGACTATAGTATATTACCCTGAGTCTGACTATAGTATATTGCCCTGAGTCTGACTATAGTATATTAACCTGAGTCTGACTATAGTATATTACCCTGAGTCTGACTATAGTATATTACACTGAGACTGACTATAGTATATTACACTGAGTCTGAATATAGTATATTACCCTGAGTCTGACTATAGTATATTACCCTGAGTCTGACTATAGTATATTACCCTGAGTGTGACTATAGTATATTACACTGAGTCTGACTATAGTATATTACCCTGAGTCTGACTATAGTATATTACCCTGAGTCTGACTATAGTATATTACCCTGAGACTGACTATAGTATATTACACTGAGTCTGACTATAGTATATTATACTGAATATGATTATAGTATATTACCCTGAGTCTGACTATAGTATATTACCCTGAGTCTGACTATAGTATATTACACTGAGTCTGACTATAGTATATTACCCTGAGTCTGACTATAGTATATTACCCTGAGTCTGACTATAGTATATTACACTGAGTCTGACTATAGTATATTACCCTGAATCTGACTATAGTATATTACCCTGAGTCTGACTATAGTATATTACACTGAGTCTGACTATAGTATATTACCCTGAGTCTGACTATAGTATATTACCCTGAGTCTGACTATAGTATATTACCCTGAGTCTGACTATAGTATATTGCCCTGAGTCTGACTATAGTATATTACCCTGAGTCTGACTGTAGTATATTACCCTGAGTCTGACTATAGTATATTACACTGAGACTGACTATAGTATATTACACTGAGTCTGAATATAGTATATTACCCTGAGTCTGACTATAGTATATTACCCTGAGTCTGACTATAGTATATTACCCTGAGTCTGACTATAGTATATTGCCCTGAGTCTGACTATAGTATATTACCCTGAGTCTGACTATAGAATATTACCCTGAGTCTGACTATAGTATATTACCCTGAGACTGACTATAGTATATTACACTGAGTCTGACTATAGTATAATATACTGAATATGATTATAGTATATTACCCTGAGTCTGACTATAGTATATTACCCTGAGTCTGACTATAGTATATTACCCTGAGTCTGACTATAGTATATTACCCTGAGTCTGACTATATTATATTACCCTGAGTCTGACTATAGTATATTACCCTGAGTCTGACTATAGTATATTACACTGAGTCTGACTATAGTATATTACCCTGAGTCTGAATATAGTATATTACCCTGAGTCTGACTATAGTATATTACCCTGAGTGTGAATATAGTATATTACACTGAGTCTGACTATAGTATATTACCCTGAGTCTGACTATAGTATATTACCCTGAGTCTGACTATAGTATATTACCCTGAGTCTGACTATAGTATATTACCCTGAGTCTGACTATAGTATATTACACTGAGTCTGACTATAGTATATTACCCTGAGTCTGACTATAGTATATTACCCTGAGTCTGAATATAGTATATTACCCTGAGTCTGACTATAGTATATTACCCTGAGTCTGACTATAGAATATTACCCTGAGTCTGTCTATAGTATATTACCCTGAGTCTGACTATAGTATATTACCCTGAGTCTGACTATAGTATATTACCCTGAGTCTGACTATAGTATATTACCCTGAGACTGACTATAGTATATTACACTGAGTCTGACTATAGTATATTACCCTGAGTCTGAATATAGTATATTACCCTGAGTCTGACTATAGTATATTACCCTGAGTCTGAATATAGTATATTACACTGAGTCTGACTATAGTATATTACCCTGAGTCTGACTATAGTATATTACCCTGAGTCTGACTATAGTATATTACCCTGAGTCTGACTATAGTATATTACCCTGAGTCTGACTATAGTATATTACACTGAGTCTGACTATAGTATATTACACTGAGTCTGACTATAGTATATTACCCTGAGTCTGAATATAGTATATTACACTGAGTCTGACTATAGTATATTACACTGAGTCTGACTATAGTATATTACCCTGAGTCTGACTATAGTATATTACCCTGAGTCTGACTATAGTATATTACCCTGAGTCTGACTATAGTATATTACCCTGAGTCTGACTATAGTATATTACCCTGAGACTGACTATAGTATATTACACTGAGTCTGACTATAGTATATTATACTGAATATGATTATAGTATATTACCCTGAGTCTGACTATAGTATATTACCCTGAGTCTGACTATAGTATATTACCCTGAGTCTGACTATAGTATATTACCCTGAGTCTGACTATAGTATATTACACTGAGTCTGACTATAGTATATTACCCTGAATCTGACTATAGTATATTACCCTGAGTCTGACTATAGTATATTACACTGAGTCTGACTATAGTATATTACCCTGAGTCTGACTATAGTATATTACCCTGAGTCTGACTATAGTATATTACCCTGAGTCTGACTATAGTATATTGCCCTGAGTCTGACTATAGTATATTACCCTGAGTCTGACTATAGTATATTACCCTGAGTCTGACTATAGTATATTACCCTGAGTCTGACTATAGTATATTACACTGAGTCTGACTATAGTATATTACCCTGAGTCTGACTATAGTATATTACCCTGAGTCTGAATATAGTATATTACACTGAGTCTGACTATAGTATATTACACTGAGTCTGACTATAGTATATTACCCTGAGTCTGACTATAGTATATTACCCTGAGTCTGACTATAGTATATTACCCTGAGTCTGACTATAGTATATTACCCTGAGACTGACTATAGTATATTACCCTGAGACTGACTATAGTATATTACACTGAGTCTGACTATAGTATATTATACTGAATATGATTATAGTATATTACCCTGAGTCTGACTATAGTATATTACCCTGAGTCTGACTATAGTATATTACCCTGAGTCTGACTATAGTATATTACCCTGAGTCTGACTATAGTATATTACACTGAGTCTGACTATAGTATATTACCCTGAATCTGACTATAGTATATTACCCTGAGTCTGACTATAGTATATTACACTGAGTCTGACTATAGTATATTACCCTGAGTCTGACTATAGTATATTACCCTGAGTCTGACTATAGTATATTACCCTGAGTCTGACTATAGTATATTATCCTGAGTCTGACTATAGTATATTACCCTGAGTCTGACTATAGTATATTACCCTGAGTCTGACTATAGTATATTACCCTGAGTCTGACTATAGTATATTACACTGAGTCTGACTATAGTATATTACCCTGAGTCTGACTATAGTATATTACCCTGAGTCTGAATATAGTATATTACACTGAGTCTGACTATAGTATATTACACTGAGTCTGACTATAGTATATTACCCTGAGTCTGACTATAGTATATTACCCTGAGTCTGACTATAGTATATTACCCTGAGTCTGACTATAGTATATTACCCTGAGTCTGACTATAGTATATTACCCTGAGACTGACTATAGTATATTACACTGAGTCTGACTATAGTATATTATACTGAATATGATTATAGTATATTACCCTGAGTCTGACTATAGTATATTACCCTGAGTCTGACTATAGTATATTACCCCGAGTGTGACTATAGTATATTACCCTGAGTCTGACTATAGTATATTACACTGAGTCTGACTATAGTATATTACCCTGAATCTGACTATAGTATATTACCCTGAGTCTGACTATAGTATATTACACTGAGTCTGACTATAGTATATTACCCTGAATCTGACTATAGTATATTACCCTGAGTCTGACTATAGTATATTACACTGAGTCTGACTATAGTATATTACCCTGAGTCTGACTATAGTATATTACCCTGAGTCTGACTATAGTATATTACCCTGAGTCTGACTATAGTATATTGCCCTGAGTCTGACTATAGTATATTACCCTGAGTCTGACTATAGTATATTACCCTGAGTCTGACTATAGTATATTACACTGAGACTGACTATAGTATATTACACTGAGTCTGAATATAGTATATTACCCTGAGTCTGACTATAGTATATTACCCTGAGTCTGACTATAGTATATTACCCTGAGTGTGACTATAGTATATTACACTGAGTCTGACTATAGTATATTACCCTGAGTCTGACTATAGTATATTACCCTGAGTCTGACTATAGTATATTACCCTGAGACTGACTATAGTATATTACACTGAGTCTGACTATAGTATAATATACTGAATATGATTATAGTATATTACCCTGAGTCTGACTATAGTATATTACCCTGAGTCTGACTATAGTATATTACCCTGAGTCTGACTATAGTATATTACCCTGAGTCTGACTATATTATATTACCCTGAGTCTGACTATAGTATATTACCCTGAGTCTGACTATAGTATATTACACTGAGTCTGACTATAGTATATTACCCTGAGTCTGAATATAGTATATTACCCTGAGTCTGACTATAGTATATTACCCTGAGTCTGAATATAGTATATTACACTGAGTCTGACTATAGTATATTACCCTGAGTCTGACTATAGTATATTACCCTGAGTCTGACTATAGTATATTACCCTGAGTCTGACTATAGTATATTACCCTGAGTCTGAATATAGTATATTACCCTGAGTCTGACTATAGTATATTACCCTGAGTCTGACTATAGAATATTACCCTGAGTCTGACTATAGTATATTACCCTGAGTCTGACTATAGTATATTACCCTGAGTCTGACTATAGTATATTACCCTGAGTCTGACTATAGTATATTACCCTGAGACTGACTATAGTATATTACACTGAGTCTGACTATAGTATATTACCCTGAGTCTGAATATAGTATATTACCCTGAGTCTGACTATAGTATATTACCCTGAGTCTGAATATAGTATATTACACTGAGTCTGACTATAGTATATTACCCTGAGTCTGACTATAGTATATTACCCTGAGTCTGACTATAGTATATTACCCTGAGTCTGACTATAGTATATTACCCTGAGTCTGACTATAGTATATTACACTGAGTCTGACTATAGTATATTACCCTGAGTCTGACTATAGTATATTACCCTGAGTCTGAATATAGTATATTACACTGAGTCTGACTATAGTATATTACACTGAGTCTGACTATAGTATATTACCCTGAGTCTGACTATAGTATATTACCCTGAGTCTGACTATAGTATATTACCCTGAGTCTGACTATAGTATATTACCCTGAGTCTGACTATAGTATATTACCCTGAGACTGACTATAGTATATTACACTGAGTCTGACTATAGTATATTATACTGAATATGATTATAGTATATTACCCTGAGTCTGACTATAGTATATTACCCTGAGTCTGACTATAGTATATTACCCTGAGTCTGACTATAGTATATTACCCTGAGTCTGACTATAGTATATTACACTGAGTCTGACTATAGTATATTACCCTGAATCTGACTATAGTATATTACCCTGAGTCTGACTATAGTATATTACACTGAGTCTGACTATAGTATATTACCCTGAGTCTGACTATAGTATATTACCCTGAGTCTGACTATAGTATATTACCCTGAGTCTGACTATAGTATATTGCCCTGAGTCTGACTATAGTATATTAACCTGAGTCTGACTATAGTATATTACCCTGAGTCTGACTATAGTATATTACACTGAGACTGACTATAGTATATTACACTGAGTCTGAATATAGTATATTACCCTGAGTCTGACTATAGTATATTACCCTGAGTCTGACTATAGTATATTACCCTGAGTGTGACTATAGTATATTACACTGAGTCTGACTATAGTATATTACCCTGAGTCTGACTATAGTATATTACCCTGAGTCTGACTATAGTATATTACCCTGAGACTGACTATAGTATATTACACTGAGTCTGACTATAGTATATTATACTGAATATGATTATAGTATATTACCCTGAGTCTGACTATAGTATATTACACTGAGTCTGACTATAGTATATTACACTGAGTCTGACTATAGTATATTACCCTGAGTCTGACTATAGTATATTACCCTGAGTCTGACTATAGTATATTACACTGAGTCTGACTATAGTATATTACACTGAGTCTGACTATAGTATATTACACTGAGTCTGACTATAGTATATTACACTGAGTCTGACTATAGTATATTACCCTGAGTCTGACTATAGTATATTACCCTGAGTCTGACTATAGTATATTACCCTGAGTCTGACTATAGTATATTACCCTGAGTCTGACTATAGTATATTACCCTGAGTCTGACTATAGTATATTACCCTGAGTCTGACTATAGTATATTACCCTGAGTCTGACTATAGTATATTACCCTGAGTCTGACTATAGTATATTACCCTGAGTCTGACTATATTATATTACACTGAGTCTGACTATAGTATATTACCCTGAATCTGACTATAGTATATTACCCTGAGTCTGACTATAGTATATTACACTGAGTCTGACTATAGTATATTACCCTGAGTCTGACTATAGTATATTACCCTGAGTCTGACTATAGTATATTACCCTGAGTCTGACTATAGTATATTGCCCTGAGTCTGACTATAGTATATTACCCTGAGTCTGACTATAGTATATTACCCTGAGTCTGACTATAGTATATTACACTGAGACTGACTATAGTATATTACACTGAGTCTGACTATAGTATATTACACTGAGTCTGAATATAGTATATTACCCTGAGTCTGACTATAGTATATTACCCTGAGTCTGACTATAGTATATTACCCTGAGTGTGACTATAGTATATTACACTGAGTCTGACTATAGTATATTACCCTGAGTCTGACTATAGTATATTACCCTGAGTCTGACTATAGTATATTACCCTGAGTCTGACTATAGTATATTACCCTGAGTCTGACTATAGTATATTACCCTGAGTCTGACTATAGTATATTACCCTGAGTCTGACTATAGTATATTACCCTGAGTCTGACTATAGTATATTGCATTGAGTCTCACTATATTATATTACCCTGAGTCTGATTATAGTATATTACCCTGAGTCTGACTGTCACGATCGTCTGAAGAAGCGGACCAATACGCAGCGCGTGGAGTGAACATGATGACTTTATTCAATAAAGCAACCACAAAAACAACAAATGACGATAGTGAAGTCCTCTGTAACACTGACAGAAACATGGAACAAAAACCCACAAATACAATGAAAACCAACACAGTATAAATATGGCTCCCAATCAGAGATAACGAGCCGACAGCTGACACTCGTTACCTCCGATTGGGAGTCATTGACCAAACATAGAAAAACAACCTAGACTAACCAACATAGAAATACACCCAAGTGAAATGAACAACCCTGGCTCAAAAATCAAAGTCCATAGATCCAGAGTGTCACAGTACCCCCCCCTAAAGGTGCGAACTCCGGGCGCACCAGCATACAGTCTAGGGGAGGGTCTGGGTGGGCGTCTGTCTATGGTGGCGGCTCAGGCACTGGTCGTGGTCCCCACCCCACCATAGTCACTACCCGCTTGTGTAACCTCCTCCACATGACCACCCCCCAACTAAACCCCACAGGATTAAGGGGCAGCACTGGACTAAGAGGCATCACCGGACTCAGGGGCAGCACCGGACTAAGGGGCAGCACCGGGCTAAGGGGCAGCACCGGGCTAAGGGGCAGCACCGGGCTAAGGGGCAGCACCGGGCTAAGGGGCAGCACCGGCCTAAGGGGCAGCACCGGACTAAGGGGCAGCACCGGGCTAAGGGGCAGCACCGGGCTAAGGGGCAGCACCGGGCTAAGGGGCAGCACCGGACTAAGGGGCAGCACCGGACTGAATGGCGGATCCTGGCTGGACGGCTCTGGCGGATCCTTGCTGGACGGCTCTGGCGGATCCTGGCTGGACGGCTCTGGCGGATCCTGGCTGGACGGCTCATGGCTGGCTGACGGATCTGGCTGCTCATGGCTGGCTGACGGATCTGGCTGCTCATGGCTGGCTGACGGATCTGGCTGATCCTGTCTGGCGGAAGGCTCTGGCTGATCCTGTCTGGCGGAAGGCTCTGGCTGATCCTGTCTGGCGGAAGGCTCAGGCTGATCCTGTCTGGCGGAAGGCTCTGGCTGATCCTGTCTGGCGGAAGGCTCTGGCTGATCCTGTCTGGCGGAAGGCTCTAGCGGCTCCTGTCTGGCGGAAGGCTCTAGCGGCTCCCGGTCTGGCGGACGGCTCTGAAGGCTCATGGCAGACGGGCGGCTTCTGCAGGTTCAGTACAGACGGGCGGCTTTAGCGCCGTTGGGCAGACGGGCAGTTCAAGCGCCGTTGGGCAGACGGGCAGTTCAGGCGCCCGTTGGGCAGACGGGCAGTCCAGGTGCCGTTGGGCAGACGGGCAGTTCAGGCGCCGTTGGGCAGACGGGCAGTTCAGGCGCCGTTGGGCAGATGGGCAGTTCAGGCGCCGTTGAGCAGACGGGCAGTTCAGGCGCCGTTGGGCAGACGGCAGACTCTGGCCGTCTGAGGCGCACCTTAGGCCTGGCGCGTAGTGCCGGAACTGGAGGTACCGGGCTGAGGACACGCATCTCAGGGCTAGTGCGGGGAGAAGGAACAGGCCGGACCGGGCTGGCGACGCGCACCGTAGACTTGGTGCGGGTGGCAGGAACAGGCCGGGTCGGGCTGGCGACGCGCACCGTAGACTTGGTGCGGGTGGCAGGAACAGGCCGGGCCGGGCTGTCGACGCACACCGTATCCTTGGTGCGTGGAGCAGGAACAGGCCGGGCAGGGCTGTCGACGCACACCGTATCCTTGGTGCGTGGAGCAGGAACAGGCCGGGCTGGGCTGGCGACGCACACCGTAGGTTTCTGTGCGTGGAGCAGGAACAGGCCGGGCTGGGCTGGCGACGCACACCGTAGGTTCTGTGCGTGGAGCAGGAACAGGCCGGACTGGGCTGGCGACGCACACCGTAGGTTCTGTGTGTGGAGCAGGAACAGGCCGGACTGGGCTGGCGACGCACACCGTAGGGTTCTGTGCGTGGAGCAGGAACAGACCGGGCTGGGCTGGCGACGCACACCGCGGGCCTGGTGCGTGGAGCAGGAACAGGCCGGGCAGGGCTGTCGACGCACACCGTGGGGCTTGATGCGTGGAGTAGGAACAGGCCGGTCCGTACTGGGAACACACACCACTGGCTTTAACTGGGGATCAGGAACGGGCCGGACCGGACTGGTAACACACATCAGTCTCTCACGCGTGCCGCAACAACTTCCCTTCCTCTACTGCCAATGGCTCCGTAATCCGATAGCCTTCTCTCCACGTCTCCCTGTAGCAGCCTCCTGCTGCCCAGCCCCAAGCCATGTGCCCCCAAAAACTTTTTGGGGTTGCCTCTCGTCCTTCCAACGATGATGGCCCTGCTGACGCCTTCGTTGCTCCTCTCTCGCCAGGGCCTTGATCTTCCCCCAAGGTCCCTTGCCCCCGAGCATGTCCTCCCAGGACCACGATTTGCCCACCTGGGCCATCGCCAGCCTCTCGATCTCCTTACCAGGCGCTTCCTCCCATGTCCAGCTGTCTTGCTCCTGGACACGCTGCTTGGTCCTTTTACGGTGGGTTTTTCTGTCACGATCGTCTGAAGAAGCGGACCAATACGCAGCGCGTGGAGTGAACATGATGACTTTATTCAATAAAGCAACCACAAAAACAACAAATGACGATAGTGAAGTCCTCTGTAACACTGACAGAAACATGGAACAAAAACCCACAAATACAATGAAAACCAACACAGTATAAATATGGCTCCCAATCAGAGATAACGAGCCGACAGCTGACACTCGTTACCTCCGATTGGGAGTCATTGACCAAACATAGAAAAACAACCTAGACTAACCAACATAGAAATACACCCAAGTGAAATGAACAACCCTGGCTCAAAAATCAAAGTCCATAGAGCCAGAGTGTCACACTGACTATAGAATATTACCCTGAGTCTGACTATAGTATATTACCCTGAGTCTGACTATAGTATATTACCCTGAGTCTGACTATAGTATATTACCCTGAGTCTGACTATAGTATATTACACTGAGTCTGACTATAGTAT
>NW_025536958.1:0-45162 GCF_020615455.1 Coregonus clupeaformis
ACTCACCGCAGCATCACCTCTTGACAACAGCCTTATTTCCCCTCATCAATCTACACACAATATCCCATAATGACAAAGCAAAAACAGGTTTTTAGAATTTTTCTAATTTATTACAAAATTAAACACTGAAATATCACATTTACATTAGTATTCAGACCTTTTACTCAGTACTTTGTTGAAGCACCTTTAGCAGCGATTACAGCCTCAAGTCTTATTGGCTATGACGCTACAAGCTTGGCACACCTGTATTTGGGGAGTTTCTCCCATTCTTCTCTGCAGATCCTCTCAAGCTCTGTCAGGTTGGATGGGGAGCGTCGCTACACAGCTATTTTCACGTCTCTCCAGAGATGTTCGATCAGGTTCAAGTCCGGGCTCTGGCTGGGCCACTCAAGGACATTCAGAGACTTGTCCAAAAGCCACTCCTGCGCTGTCTTGGCTGTGTGCTTAGGGTCGTTGTCCTGTTAGAAGGTGAACCTTCACCCCAGTCTGAGGTCCTGAGCGCTCTGGAGCAGGTTTTCATCAGGATCTCTCTGTACTTTGCTCTGTTCATCTTTGCCTCATTCCTGACTAGTCTCCCAGTCCCTGCCACTGAAAAACATCCCCACAGCATGATGCTGCCACCACCATGCTTCACCGTAAGGATGGTGCCAGGTTTCCTCCGGACATGATGCTTGGCATTCAGGACAAAGAGTTCAATCTTGGTTTCATCAGACCAGAGAATCTTGTTTCTCATGGTCGGAGAGTCTTTAGGTGCCTTTTGGCAAACTCCAAGCGGGCTGTCATGTGCCTTTTACTGAGGAGTGGCTTCCGTCTGGCCACTCTACCATAAAGGTCTGATTGGAGGAGTGCTGCAGAGATGGTTGTCCTTCTGGAAGTTTCTCCCATCTCCACAGAGGAACTCTGGTGCGCTGTCAGAGTGACCATCAGGTTCTTGGTCACCTCCCTAACCAAGGCCCTTCTCCCCCGATTGCTCAGTTTGGCCGGGCGGCCAGCTCTAGGAAGAGTCTTGGTGGTTCCAAACTTCTTCCATTTAAGAATGATGGAGGCGACTGTGTTCTTGGGGAACTTCAGTGCTGCAGAAATGTTTAGGTACCCTTCCCCAGATCTGTGCCTCGACACAAACCTGTCTCGGTGCTCTATGGACAATTCCTTCGACCTCATGGCTTAGTTTTTGCTCTGACATGCACTCTCAACTGTGGGACCTGATATAGACAGGTGTGTGCCTTTCCAAATCATGTCCAATCAATTGAATTTACAACAGGTGGACTCCAATCAAGTTGTAGAAACATCTCAAGGATGATCAATCGAAACAGGATGCACCTGAGCTCAATTTTGAGTCTCATAACAAAGGGTCTGAATACTTATTATTTTTTTTATTTTTTTTTATAATAAAAAAAAAAATCAATTTTATAATAAGGCTGTAACGATACTTCCGAAGGCACTGTACATTATCAAGTATTTCACACATATTATCCAGATACTGACTGTTAGCACTTGTGGGCTATAGCAGCTTCCCCACAAGAATTGGCTTTAGGTGAGGCAGATGAACCTGTAGCCACATAACTTCAACAGTATTTAACATGAGATCCTCTCTAAGCTTTACAGGAATGTGGTTCTGAATATAGACCGCAACAAATCAAATCAAATTTTATTTGTCACATGCACCGAATACAACAGGTGTAGACTTTACAGTGAAATGCTTACTTACAAGCACTTAACCAACAATGCAGATTTAACAAAGAATAACAAAACAAATCACAAAAAAATTAAATATAAAATAATACGAAATAAAAGCAACAAATAATTAAAGAGCAGCAGTAAAAATAACAATAGCGAGGCTATATACAGGGGGTACCGGTACAGAGTCAATGTGCGGGGGCACCAGTTAGTCGAGGTAATTGGGGTAATATGTACATGTAGGTAGAGTTATTAAAGTGACTATGCATAGATAATAAACAGAGAGTAGCAGCAGCGTAAAAGAGGGGTGGGGGGGCAATGCAAATAGTCTGGGTAGCCATTTGATTAGATGTTCAGGAGTCTTATGTCTTGGGGGTAGAAGCTGTTTAGAAGTCTCTTGGACCTAGACTTGGTGCTCGGTACCGCTTGCCGTCACGGTAGCAGAGAGAACAGTCTATGACTAGGGGAGGCTGGAGTCTTTGACAATTTTTAGGGCCTTCCTCTGACACTGCCTGGTATAGAGGTCCTGGATGGCAGGAAGCTTAGCCCCAAGGGATGTACTGGGCCGTACGCACTACCCTCTGTAGTGCCTTGCGATCGGAGGCTGAGCAGTTGCCACACCAGTCAGTGTTGCAACCAGTCAGGATGCTCTCAATGGTGCAGCTGTAGAACCTTTTGAGGATCTGAGAACCCATGCCAAATATTTTCAGTCTCCTGAGGGGGAATAGGTTTTGCCCTCTTCATGACTGTCTTGGTGGGCCCATGATAGTTCGTTGGTGATGTGGACACCAAGGTCCTCTTCCTTTCCCTGTAGTCCAATCATCTCCTTTGTCTTGATCACGTTGAGGGAGAGGTTGTTAACATGGCACCACACGGCCAGGTCTCTGACCTCCTCCCTATAGGCTGTCTCGTCGTTGATCAGGCCTACCACTGTTGTGTCATCGGCAAACTTAATGGTGGTGTTGGATTCGTGCCTGGCCATGCAGTCATAAGTGAACAGGGAGTACAGGAGGGGACTGAGCACGCACCCCTGAGGGGCCCCGTGTTGAGGATCAGCGTGGCAGATGTGTTGTTACCTATCCTTACCACCTGGGGGCGGCCTGTCAGGAAGTCCAGGATCCAGTTGCAGAGGGAGGTGTTTAGTCCCAGGGTCCTTAGCTTAGTGATGAGCTTTGAGGGGACTATGGTGTTGAACGCTGAGCTGTAGTCAATGAATAGCATTCTCACATAGGTGTTGCTCTTGTCCAGGTAGGAAAGGGCAGTGTGGAGTGCAATAAAGATTGCATCATCTGTGGATCTGTTGGGGCGGTATGCAAATTTGAGTGGGTCTAGGGTTTCTGGGATAATGACGTTGATGTGAGCCATGACCAGCCTTTCAAAGCACTTCATGGCTACAGATGTGAGTGCTACGGGTCGGTAGTCATTTAGGCAGGTTATCTTAGTGGCCTTGGGCACGGGGACTATGGTGGTCTGCTTGAAACATATTGGTATTAAAGACTCAGTCAGGGACATGTTGAAAAAGTCAGTGAAGACACTTGCCAGTTAGTCAGCGCATGCTCAGAGTACACGTCCTGGTAATCCGTCTGGCCCTGCGGCCCTGTGAATGTTGACCTGCTTAAAATTCTTACTCACATCGGCTACGGAGAGTGTGATCACATAGTCATCCGGAACAGCTGGTGCTCTCATGCATGCTTAATTGTTGCTTGCCTCGAAGCGAGCATAGAAGGGATTTTTCCTATTTTGTTGCCTTACATCCTAGAATTAAAATTGATTTTTTGGGGGTTTGTATCATTTGATTTACACAACATGCCTACCACTTTGAAGATGCAAAATATTTTTGGGGGTGAAACAAACAAGAAATAAGACAAAAAAACAGAAAACTTGAGTGTGCATAACTATTCACCCCCCCAAAGTCAATACTTTGTAGAGAATTACAGCTGCTCCAGCTCCTTCCAGTTGGATGGGTTCTGCTGGTGTACAGCAATCTTTAAGTCATACCACAGATTCTCAATTGGAGGTCTGGGCTTTGACTAGGCCATTCCAAGACATTTCAAATGTTTCCCCTTAAACTACTTGAGTTTTGCTTTAGCAGTATGCTTAGGGTCATTGTCCTGCTGGAAGGTGAACCTCCGTCCCAGTCTCAAATCTCTGGAAGAATGAAACAGGTTTCCCTCAAGAATTTCCCTGTATTTAGCACCATCCATCATTCTTTCAATTCTGACCAGTTTCCCAGTACCTGCCGATGAAAAACATCCCCACAGTGAAGCATGGTGGTGGCAGGATGGTGTTCTCGGGGTGATGAGAGGTGTTGGGTTTGCGCCAGACATAGCGTTTTCCTTGATGGCCAAAAAGCTCAATTTTTGTCTCATCTGACCAGAGTACCTTCTTCTATACAGTGAGGGAAAAAAGTATTTGATCCCCTGCTGATTTTGTACGTTTGCCCACTGACAAATAAATTATCAGTCTATAATTTTAATGGTAGGTTTATTTGAACAGTGAGAGACAGAATAACAACAAAAATAATCCAGAAAAACGCATGTCAAAAATTTTATAAATTCATTTGCATTTTAATGAGGGAAATAAGTATTTGACCCCCATCTCAATCAGAAAGATTTCTGGCTCCCAGGTGTCTTTTATACAGGTAACGAGCTGAGATTAGGAGCACACTTAAAGGGAGTGCTCCTAATCTCAGTTTGTTACCTGTATAAAAGACACCTGTCCACAGAAGCAATCAATCAATCAGATTCCAAACTCTCCACCATGGCCAAGACCAAAGAGCTCTCCAAGGATGTCAGGGACAAGATTGTAGACCTACACAAGGCTGGAATGGGCTACAAGACCATCGCCAAGCAGCTTGGTGAGAAGGTGACAACAGTTGGTGCGATTATTCGCAAATGGAAGAAACACAAAAGAACTGTCAATCTCCCTCTGCCTGGGGCTCCATGCAAGATCTCACCTTGTGGAGTTGCAATGATCATGAGAACGGTGAGGAATCAGCCCAGAACTACACGGGAGGATCTTGTCAATGATCTCAAGGCAGCTGGAACCATAGTCACCAAGAAAACAATTGGTAACACACTACGCTGTGAAGGACTGAAATCCTGCAGCGCCTGCAAGGTCCCCCTGCTCAAGAAAGCACATATACAGGCCCATCTGAAGTTTTGCCAATGAACATCTGAATGATTCAGAGGAGAACTGGGTGAAAGTTTTGTGGTCAGATGAGACCAAAATCGAGCTCTTTGGCATTAACTCAACTTCGCTGTGTTTGGAGGAGGAGGAATGCTGCCTATGACCCCAAGAACACCATCCCCACCCGTCAAACATGGAGGTGGAAACATTATGCTTTGGGGGTGTTTTTCTGCTAAGGGGACAGGACAACTTCACTGCATCAAAGGGACAATGGACGGGGCCATGTACCGTCAAATCTTGTCGTGGATGGGTATTCCAGCATGACAGTGACCCAAAACACACGGCCAAGGCAACAAAGGAGTGGCTCAAGAAGAAGCACATTAAGGTCCTGGAGTGGCCTAGCCAGTCTCCAGACCTTAATCCCATAGAAAATCTGTGGAGGGGAGCTGAAGGTTCGAGTTGCCAAACGTCAGCCTCGAAACCTTAATGACTTGGAGAAGATCTGCAAAGAGTAGGGGACAAAATCCCTCCTGAGATGTGTGCAAACCTGGTGGCCAACGACAAGAAACGTCTGACCTCTGTGATTGCCAACAAGGGTTTTGCCACCAAGTACTAAGTCATGTTTTGCAGAGGGATCAAATACTTATTTCCCTAATTAAAATGCAAATCAATTCATAACATTTTTGACATGCGTTTTTCTGGATTATTTTTTTGTTATTCTGTCTCTCACTGTTCAAATAAACCTACCATTACAATTATAGACTGATCATGTCTTTGTCAGTAGGCAAACGTACAAAATCAGCAAGGGATCAAATACTTTTTTTCCTCACTGTATGTTTGGGGAGTCTCCCACATGCCTTTTGGCAAACACCAAACTTGTTTGCTTATTTTTTTATTAAAGCAATGGCTTTTTTCTGGCCACTTTTCCGTAAAGCCCAGCTCTGTGGAGTGTACGGCTTAAAGTGGTCCTATGGACAGATACTCCAATCTCCGCTGTGGAGCTTTGCAGCTCCTTCGGGGATATCTTTGGTCTCTTTGTTGCCTCTCTGATTAATGCCCTCCTTGCCTTGTCCTTGAGTTTTGGTGGGCGGCCCTCTCTTGGCAAGTTTGTTGTGGTGCCATATTCATTTCCAATTTTTAATAATGGATTTAATGGTGCTCCGTGGGATGTTCAAAGTTTTGGATATTTTTTTACAACCCAACCCTGATCTGTACTTCTCCACAACTTTGTCCTTGACCTGTTTGGAGAGCTCCTTGGTCTTCATGGTGCCGCTTGCTTGGTGGTGCCCCTTGCTTAGTGGTGTTGTAGACTCTGGGGCCTTTCAGAACAGGTATATATGTACTGAGATCATGTGACAGATCATGTAACACTTAGATTGCACACAGGTGGACTTTATTTAACTAATTATGTGACTTCTGAAGGTAATTGGTTGCACCAGATCTTATTTAGGGGTTTCATAGCAAAGGGGGTGAATACATATGCACGCACGCACCACTTTTCCGTTATTTATTTGTTTGAATTTTTGGACCCAAGTTATTTTTTTCATTTCACTTCACTAATTTTGTCTATTTTGTGTATGTCCATTACATGAAATCCAAATAAAAATAAATTTAAATGACAGGTTGTAATGCAACGAAATAGGAAAAAAGCCAAGAGGGATGAATACTTTTGTAGTACGATTCAATCTTAGTCCTGTATTGACTCTTTGCCTGTTTGATGGTTCGTCGGAGGGCATAGCGGGATTTCTTATAAAAGTCTGGGTTAGAGTCCCGCTCCTTGAAAGCGGCAGCTGTACCCTTTAGCTCAGTGTGGATGTTGCCTGTAATCCATGGCTTGGGGTTGGGGTATGTACGTACGGTCACTGTGGGGACGACGTCATCGATGCACTTATTGATGAAGAAAGTGACTGATGTGGTGTACTCCTCAATGCTATCGGAAGAAACCCGGTAGCAAAACAGTCCTGTAGCTTAGCATAAAAAAAAAAGTTTTTTAACCAGGTAAGCCAGTTGAGAACAACTTCTCATTTACAACTGCGACCTGGCCAAGATAAAGCAAAGCAGTGCGATAAAAACAACAACACAGAGTTACATATGGGGTCAAACAAAACATACAGTCAAAAATACAACAGAAAATATATTTACAGTGTGTGCAAATGTAGCAAGTTATGGAGGTAAGGCAATAAATAGGCCATAGTGCAAAATAATTACAATTTAGTATTAACACTGGAATGATAGATGTGCAGAAGATGATGTGCAAATAGAGATACTGGGGTGCAAAAGAGCAAAATAAATAACAATATGGGGATGAGGTAGTTGGGTGGGCTAATTACAGATGGGCTGTGTACAGGTGCAGTGATCGGTAAGATGCTCTGACAACTGATGCATAAAGTTAGTGAGGGAGATAAGAGTCTCCAGCTTCAGAGATTTTTGCAGTTCGTTCCAGTCATTGGCAGCAGAGAACTGGAAGGAATCTGCGTCATCTGACCACTTTCTTATTAACCGAGTCACTGGTGCTTGCTTATAAGCAGGAATCAGGAGGATGGAATTATGGTCAGATTTGCCAAATGGAGGGAGAGTTTTGTACGTGTCTCTGTGTGTGGAGTAAAGGTGGTCTAGAGTTTTTTTTCTTTTCTCTGGTTGCACATTTAACATGCTGGTAGAAATTAGGTAGAACGGATTTAAGTTTCCCTGCATTAAAGTCCCCGGCCACTAGGAGCGCTGCCTCTGGATGAGCATTTTCCTGTTTACTTATGGCCTTGTACAGCGCATTGAGTGCAATCTTAATGCCAGCATCGGTTTGTGGTGGTAAATAGACAGCTATGAAAAATATAGATGAAAACTCTCTTGGTAAATAGTGTGGTCTACAGCTTATCATAAGATACTCTGCCTCAGGCGAGCAAAACCTCGAGACTTCCTTAGTATTAGATTTTATTTTATTTATTTATTTATTTTATTTTTTGGGGGGGGGATGGATCAGCTTAATATTGCAGATAGATTGTATCTTCTATCAATGTAATTGTCTGCATCACTTCCAATCCCCCATGTTTTTTTTTTTTGTTTGTTTGTTTTTTAAATATATATACTCCCCTTTATTACTTTTCAACCCCACCATCCTTTCCCTACTTGGAGTAAATTAGTGAACAACAATGCCCAGGCCTCTACTTCCGGTCTATACTTACTATCTACACCTTATGGACAGAGTTAATTTTACAATAATTCTATTATATATATATATATATATATATATATTTTTTTTATTGGTCCTGAACTTCTTCTACTCTCAACCTCTCCGATCATTTTCATGATGTCCATCCGGTTTGCTTCTATATGCCATATCTTTCTAACTGTGCTCTTTCCCAAAAGCTCCCAACATACAACCTATATACTTATTATGGACACAGTATGCTTACATTATTAGCTATCTTTGTTATTAGTTGTTGTTATTTGTTATTAGTCCCATCCTTCAACTCTATTCAATACCTCCCATCTATCTCTTAACACCATCCATATTGGATTTCTATTTGCCATATATATTTCAACCGTACTGTGATGTTTTACAAAAGTTCTGAACCTTTCTATTCTCATTGCTTCTACAGATTGTGAATTAAAAATAAACATTTTTGCTAAAAGTATTATTATATTATTGATTGATTGACTATGACTTTTCAGATCACCCAGTAATGCTATCTGCAAGGTTAGTTCCAGGTAAATATTGCAATCCTTTAGCCATTCCTGGACCTGTGTCCAAAAACAAGCTACAAATGGACAGAACCAAAACAAATGATCTAATGATTCTGTCTCTTCACAGCAAAATCTGCAGAGCTGGGAAGATTGTATCCCCCATATAAATAACATTCTATTGGTAGCAAAATTTTTTATAATAATTTAAATTGAAAGATTCTAATTTTTGAATCCGGTGTCGTTTTGCGTGTCAGTTCATAAACACTATGCCATGGGATCGGTACGTCAAAGATCTCTTCCCAACTATTTTGCAATCTATATGGGACGGCTGTCAATCCTTTGGTCCTTAAGTGAAACTGATATACTTTTTATTTATCACAGTTTTCCTTAACCAATTATGTTCTTTAATGCAAGGCCGACAGACAAGTTCCTTACTTTCTCCCCCTTCCACTTTCCTCTTCCACTTTGCGGTAAGGCTGCAATTATTTGGTTGTAATTTTGGGTAGAGAAGACATTTCCATATGTTTTTGTCAGCTGCATGTGCGACATAACTCCACCAGTCCTACCGATGATATCATTTACGAAGATTATACCTTTTTTAAACATTCTGTCAAAAAATAAAGGTTTTTGTCAATTAGTATATTTGAATTTAACCACAATATTTGTTGCATTATTTGTTCTGTCGTTTCTGGAGGATTAAATTAAAATTGCAACCAACTTTCTATGGCTTGTTTTAGAAATAGTGACATTTGGGAGATTATTTCTTTTTCAAATAACTGAAAGTGAGAGGTTGTAATCTGAATAAAGGGAAAAAGGCCTTTCTTGAACATTGGGTGAGACAATCTTACTAATTTGCTTGAGAACCAGTTCGGATTTAAGTATAACTTTTGTATGACTGAAGCTTTTAGTGATAGGTCTAATGCTTTAATATTTAATAATTTCTGTCCTCCGAATTCATATTCATTATATAAATATGCTCTTTTAATTTTGTCTGGCTTGCCGTTCCAAATAAAATTGAATATTTTTTTCTCATATAATTTAAAAAACTGTTCGCTAGGCGTAGGCAAGACCATAAGCAAATAGGTAAACTGGGATAACACTAAAGAGTTAATCAGGGTGATTTTTCCACAAATTGACAGGTATTTTCCTTTCCATGGTATTAAGATCTTATCTATTTTTGCTAACTTTCTATAAAAATGTATTGAAGTGAGATCATTTATTTCCTTTGGGATATGTATTCCGAGTATATCCACATCACCATCAGACCATTTTATTGGTAAACTACATGGTAATGTAAAAATTGTATTTTTTAGTGATCCAATACGTAATATAGTACATTTGTCATAATTTGGTTGTAATCCAGAGAGGTTAGAAAATGTATCTAGATCCTCTATGAGGCTGTGGAGGGATTCTAGTTGTGGATTTAAAAGAAAACATGAATCATCAGCGTACAATGACACCTTTGTTTTTAAGCCCTGTATTTCTAATCCTCTGATATTATTATTGGATCTGATTTTAATAGCTAACATCTCGATGGCCACAATAAATAGATATGCCGATAGTGGACAACCTTGTTTCACTCCTCTTGACAGTTTCCGGGTCAAGGTTTGGCTTTTTCAAGAGAGGCTTTATTACTGCCACTTTGAGTGAGTTTGGTTCACATCCAGTGGATAGGGAGCCATTTATTATGTTCAACATAGGAGGGCCAAGCACAGGAAGTAGCTCTTTCAGTAGTTTAGTTGGAATAGGGTCCAGTATAATATAATAATAATAATAATATAATATGCCATTTAGCAGACGCTTTTATCCAAAGCGACTTACAGTCGTGCGTGCATACATTTTTGTATGCACGCACGACTGTATGCAGCTTGAAGGTTTAGAGGCCATGACTATTTTCATGAATGTGTCAAGAGATATAGGATTTAAAAACTTGAGTGTCTCCGTTGATCCTAGGTCCTGGCAGTTCTGTGCAGACTCAGGACAACTGAGCTTTGGAGAAATACGCAGATTCAAAGAGGAGTCCGTCATTTGCTTTCTAATGATCATGATCTTTTTGTCGAAGAAGTTCATGAATTCATCACTGAAGTGAAAGACTGTCACGGTTTACTAAGCCAGAACCCAGAAGCAGACCAGGACAAGGTACTTTGAGACAAAGGTGAGTGTTTATTTCATAGACTCCCGAGTGAGGCTGAATAATCCAGGGAACAGAGCGGGTGGCGTGGATGGGTTGTTGAGGGTGCAGTGGTAGGTCCAGAAATGGCTCGGCAGCCGCCGACCATCAGGCAGAGGTTGGGTGAAGGTTCCGGGTGAGAGACTGCAGACAGAACAAAACGGAGGTAAGTACACAGCAATTCAACAAGGTGCAAAACAACAAAACTAACGCTAGATGTTCCCAGGCTGATACACGGACAAACATACTGTTCATGGCTAACGATCCGGCAGGAACTGGATGTTAGGCCAGAGCCTAAGAAGGGTGATGATCAGGACCAGGTGTGCAGATTGCTGATGGGATGCAGGTGCGGGAAAACAAGAGAGCTCCCCGGAGCGTTCCCGAACCTCGGGAAACTGGAGATCACGAACAGGAAAACTAGTCACCAGACAGGACCCGACTCAGACTGCCGGGATCGTTACAGTACCCCCCCTCCGACGTAACGCCACCGGGCGGACTCCCGGAGCGCCAGGATGGAGGCGGTAGAAGTCACTGATGAGGTCAGCATCTAGGACCTGTCGCCGCGGAATCCAACTCCTCTCTTCAGGGCCCATACCCCTCCCAGTCCACGAGATACTGGAAACCCCGGCCCCGCCGTCTGGAATCCATGATGCGACGCACCGTGTAGGCAGGACCACCTCCGATCATCCGAGGAGGAGGAGGAGGAGGCGGAGGAGGCAACAGAGGACTGAGGAAGACAGGCTTGAGGCAGGAGACATGAAAGGTGGGATGGACTCTGAGCGTCCTCGGTAGTTTGAGTCGAACTGCCACTGGATTGATCACCTTCTCCACCACAAACGGACCAATGAACTTCGGTAACAACTTCCTAGACTCAGTCCGTAACGGAAGATCCCGTGTGGCCAACCAAACCTATCTCCGATGGTATAGGTGGGAGCGGGGATCCGGCGACGTTCGCCTGGAGCTGATACGGTCCGAAACTCTCAAGGAGTGCCTTTCTGGCCCGATGCCAGGTCCGGTGGCAACGACGAATATGGGCCTGAACAGAAGGCACTGATAGCTCCTTCTCCTGAGAAGGGAACAGGGGAGGTTGGTAGCCATACAGGCACTGGAAGGGAGACATCCCAGTGGCAGATGTAGGGAGCGTATTGTGGGCATACTCAACCCAAGGCAACTGAGAGACCCAGGAGGTGGGGTTGGAAGAGACCAGACAGCGTAGCGTGGATTCCATCTTCTGGTTGGCTCTCTCCGCCTGACCATTGGATTGGGGGTGAAAACCAGATGTGAGACTGACTGTAGCTCCAATGGCCAAACAGAAGGACTTCCAGACAGCAGAGGTAAACTGAGGGCCACGGTCGGAAACGATATCACTGGGCAAACCGTGGACCCTGAAAACCTCCTAACCAGGATCTCGGACGTCTCCGAGGCAGAGGGAAGCGGCAATTGGCACAAAGTGGGCGAACTTGCTGAATCTGTCCACGATAGTCAGAACGACCGTGTTCCCTCAGAAGCGGGCAACCCAGTGACGAAGTCCAGGGCCAGATGCGACCATGGTCGCCGGGAATAGGAAGGGGTGAAGTAGTCCAGAGCTGGGCCCATTCCAGAACCGCTCTAACCTTCTCCTGGTCCATCCTAATCTCTCCCCTGGAGATGATGTACCCGAGAAAGGATGTCGTGTGGGCGTGAAACTCGCACTTTCGGCCTTCACGAACAGGTACGATTCTCCAACAATCGCTGCAGAACCTGCCGGACATGCTGGACGTGGTCGGAAGGTTCCTTCGAGAAGATCAGAATGTCATCCAGGTAAACAAACACAAAGAGACCGATCATATCTCTCAGGGCGTCGTTCACCATACTCTGGAATACCGCTGGAGCATTGGTCAGTCCAAACGGCATCACCTGATACTCGAAGTGACCCATCGGTGTATTGAAACCCGTCAACCACTCGTCCCCCTCTCTGATCCGGACCATGTGATACGCATTGCGTAGGGTCTAGCTTGGTGAATACCGTAGCACCCTGTAAGGAGTCGAAGGCAGAACTCATCAAGGGCAGGGATACTTGTTCTTGACCGTGATGTCATTCAACCCCCCGATAATCAATACACGGTCGAAGAGACCATCCTTCTTACCCACAAAGAAGAATCCTGCCCCCAGGGGGTGATGACGAGGACGAACGAGACCAGCAGCTAGGGACTCCTTGATGTAGGTCTCCAACGCCTCACGTTCAGGTCGGGAGATACTGTATAACCTTCCTTGGGGTAGACAGCTCCAGGGAACAGGTTGATGGCACAATCATATGGTCGGTGGGGAGGGAGTGACAGAGCCTTCTGCTTACTGAAAACTTCCCCCAAATCGTGATATGTCTCGGGAACCAGGGACAAATCTGGGGGTTTAACCTCAATCACCTGACTGGGAACCGAATGGGGGCAGGCAGTCTTGAGACAGTTAGCATGACAATCAAGGCTCCAACTCGTTACCTTGCCCGTCACCCAATCGAACGTGGGATTGTGTTCCTTCAGCCAGGGGTATCCAAGGACCAGAGGAACATGGGAAGACGGCAGAATGAAGAATGAAATCATCTCAGAATGATTCCCCGACAACCGCATCTTAACCGGTTCAGTCCTCATCGTGATACGTGCCAGCCTACTGCCGTTCAGAGTGGTCGCTTCAATGGCTTCCGCAATTGCTCCTTGGAAAGCCCCAGCTGTTCCACCAACTCGGCATCAAGAAAGCTTCCATCGGCACCTGAATCGATAAAAGCGTTAATCGCTAAGCTCTGATTCCTGTTCCAAGGGTAGCCGGAAACGGGGTCTGACAGAGGTACTGAGAGGTTGAAACTGGCTCGCTAAAAGTCCTCCCAACTTTAGCGAGCCGGGCAGTTTGACGACCCCGGAAACAAGTGGAGATGTAATGTCCCGAGCTACCACAGTAGAGGCAGCAGTTGGTCTTACGTCTATGTTGACGCCCCTCCTTGGTTAACCCGTGCCGCCCCACTTGCATGGGTTCAGAATCGGAAGAGAGGACCTCTCCACTAATCCTTTGTGGTGGAGAATGATCGACGTGTTCTGGTCCACCACCCGACCCGACTGGGAACTGAGAAGCTGATCGATTGGACGGACCCCATTGCTTCTCCCTCCTTCGCTCTCGGACTCGATTATCCACCCGAATAGACAAGGCTACCAAGCTGTCCAGGTCACTAGGCTCCGGATAGGAGATCAACTCATCCTTGAGCTGCTCCGACAGACCCTGGTAAAAGGCCGCTTGCAGAGACTCCTCGTTCCACCCACTCTCCACAGCCAACGTCTTGAACTCGATCACGAAGTCGGCCACGCCGCGCAGTTCCTTGGTGAAGTGAAAACAGGCGCCTAGCTGCGTCCCTCCCTCGGACGGAATGGTCGAAGAGCTTCCTCATCTCGGCCGTGAACCCCTGGTATGAAGCCATGCAGGGGGTCTTGTCGTTCCCCAAACGGCTGAAGCCCACTCCAGCGCTCGACCACGCAGCAACGCAATCACAAAGGCTATCCTAGCCTTGTCTGTGGCATAAGAGTAGGGCTGTAGATCGAACACTAATCCACACTGCATAAGGAAGGAACGGCATCTTCCCAGCTCCCCCTCATATTTATCCGGCGCCGGCACCTTGGGCTCACGGAAGGACACCGCTCCAGACGCGGCAGGCGAGATGGGTGAAACCGGTAGTGGATCCTCCACCGGAAACTCGCGCTGGTTCTGGACCTCCGTCAGACCGGTAGAAAGGTTCCGAACTGCCAACGCGATCTCCTGTAGCTCCGTGCTATGATGGCCCAACATCTTCTCCTGATGGGTAATGGCATGGCGAACAGAGTCCAGGTCCGCTGGGTTCATTACTGGCCGGATCGTTCTGTCACGGTTTACTAAGCCAGAACCCAGAAGCAGACCAGGACAAGGTACTTTGAGACAAAGGTGAGTGTTTATTTCATAGACTCCCGAGTGAGGCTGAATAATCCAGGGAACAGAGCGGGTGGCGTGGATGGGTTGTTGAGGGTGCAGTGGTAGGTCCAGAAATGGCTCGGCAGCCGCCGACCATCAGGCAGAGGTTGGGTGAAGGTTCCGGGTGAGAGACTGCAGACAGAACAAAACGGAGGTAAGTACACAGCAATTCAACAAGGTGCAAAACAACAAAACTAACGCTAGATGTTCCCAGGCTGATACACGGACAAACATACTGTTCATGGCTAACGATCCGGCAGGAACTGGATGTTAGGCCAGAGCCTAAGAAGGGTGATGATCAGGACCAGGTGTGCAGATTGCTGATGGGATGCAGGTGCGGAAAACAAGAGAGCTCCCCGGAGCGTTCCCGAACCCTCGGGAAACTGGAGATCACGAACAGGAAAACTAGTCACCAGACAGGACCCGACTCAGACTGCCGGGATCGTTACAAAGACATCCTCTCTTGGGGAATGCTGCTTTTTAGTTAGCTTTGTGACAGTATCAAAAATACATTATGGATTGTTCTTATTCTCCTCAATTAGGTTGTAAAAATAGGATGATCAAGCAGCAGTGAAGGATCTTTGATATTGCTCTGTACTGTCTTTCCAAGATAGTAGGAAGACTTCCAGTTTGGTGGAGCGCCATTTCTGTTCCAATTGTCTGGAAGCTGGCTTCAGGGCCCGGGGTATTTTCTGTATACCAGGGAGCTAATTTCTTGTGACAAAGGTTTTTTGTTTTTAGGGGTGCGACTGCATCTACGGTATTACACAAGGTTACATTTAGATCCTCAGTTCGGTGGTTAACCGACGTCCTCGGGTAGGTGGAGGGAGTCTGTAAGGGCAACTAGGAATCTTTGGGTTGTCCGAGAATCAATAGCACGCCTTTTGATGATCCCTTGGTTGGGGTCTGAGCAGATTATTTGTTGCGATTGCAAACATGATAAGATGGTGGTCTGATAGTCCAGGATTATGAGGAAAAACATTTACATCCACAATATTTATTCCACGGGACAAAACTAGATCCAGGGTATGACTGCAATGAGTAGGTCCGGAGACATGTTGGACAAAACCCACTGAGTCGATGATGGCTCCGAATGCCTTTTGGAGAGGGTTTGTGAATATTACAGTCACCAAAAATGTGAATATTATCTGCCATGACTACAAGGTCCGATAGGAATTCAGGGAACTCAGTGACGAACTCTGTACAGTGCATTCAGAAAGTATTCAGACCCCTTCCCTTTTTCCACATTTTGTTACGTTACAGCCTTATTCTAAAATGTATGGGGAAAAAATATCATCAATCTACACACAATACCCAATAATGACTAAGAGAAAACAGGTTTTTAGAATTTTTACAAATAAAAATATCTTATTTACATTGATATTCAGACCCTTTGCTATGAGACTCGAAATTGAGCTCAGGTGCATCCTGTTTCCATTGATCATCCTTGAGATGTTTCTACAACTTGATTGGAGTCCACCTGTGGTTTGAAAAGGCACACACCTGTCTATTTAAGATCCCACAGTTGACAGTGCATGTCAGAGCAAAAACCAAGCCATGAGGGCGAAGGAATTGTCACGGTTTTCAAAGCCAGAACCCAGAAGCAGACCAGGACAAGGTAAGTTGAAACAAAGGTGTGTGTTTATTTAACAGATCCACGAGTGAGGCTGAATAATCCAGGGAACAGAGCGGGCGGCGTGGATGGGTTGTTGAGGGTGCAGTGGTAGGTCCAGTAATGGCTCGGCAGCCGCCGACCATCAGGCAGAGGTGGGGTGAAGGTTCCGGATGAGTGACTGCAGATGGAACAAAACGGAGGTAAGTACAAAACAAGCAAACAAGGTGCAAAACAACAAAACTAACGCTATATGCTCTAAGGCTGATCCACTGATAAACATACTGTTCATGGCTAACGATCCGGCAGGGGAATGGATGTTAGGACAGAGCCTAAGAAGGGTGATGATCAGGACCAGGTGTGCAGATTGCTGATGGGATGCAGGTGCGGAAATCAAGAGAGCTCCCGCCTAGCAACGTTGCCCGGCAACCAGGCAGGGAGCGTTTCCAGAACCCTCGGGAAACTGGAGATCCCGAGCAGAAAAACTAGTAACACAGACAGGAACCGACTCAAACTGCAGGGTTCGTTACAGTACCCCCCTCCGACGAACGCCACCGGGCGGACTCCCGGAGCGCCAGGATGGAGGCGGTAGAAGTCACGAATGAGGTCAGCGTCCCAGGACCTGTCGCCGCGGAATCCAACTCCTCTCTTCAGGACCATAACCCTCCCAGTCCACGAGATACTGGAAACCCCGGCCCCGCCGTCTGGAATCCATGATCGTCGCACCGTGTAGGCAGGACCACCTCCGATCATCCGAGGAGGAGGAGGAGGAGGCGGAGGAGGCAACAGAGGACTGAGGAGAACAGGCTTGAGGCAGGAGACATGAAAGGTGGGATGGACTCTGAGCGTTCTCGGTAGTTTGAGTCGAACTGCAACCGGATTGATCACCTTCTCCACCACAAACGGACCAATGAACTCGGGGACAACTTCCTAGACTCAGTCCGTAGAAGGAAGATCCCGTGTGGCCAACCAGACCCTATCTCCGATGGTATAGGTGGGAGCGGGAATCCGGCGACGATTCGCCTGGAGCTGATACCGGTCCGAAACTCTAAGGAGTGCCTTTCTGGCCCGATGCCAGGTCCGGTGGCAACGACGAATATGGGCCTGAACAGAGGGCACTGAGAGCTCCTTCTCCTGAGAAGGGAACAAGGGAGGTTGGTAGCCATACAGGCACTGGAAGGGAGACATCCCAGTGGCAGATGTAGGGAGAGTATTGTGGGCATACTCAACCCAAGGCAACTGAGAGACCCAGGAGGTGGGGTTGGAGGAGACAAGGCAGCGTAGCGTGATTCCATCTTCTGGTTGGCTCTCTCCGCCTGACCATTAGATTGGGGGGTGAAAACCAGATGTGAGACTGACTGTAGCTCCAATGGCCAAACAGAAGGACTTCCAGACAGCAGAGGTAAACTGAGGGCCACGGTCGGAAACGATATCACTGGGCAAACCGTGGACCCTGAAAACCTCCCTAACCAGGATCTCGGACGTCTCCGAGGCAGAGGGAAGCTTGGCAATTGGCACAAAGTGGGCGAACTTGCTGAATCTGTCCACGATAGTCAGAACGACCGTGTTCCCCTCAGAAGAGGGCAACCCAGTGACAAAGTCCAGGGCCAGATGCGACCATGGTCGCCGGGGAATAGGAAGGGGGTGAAGTAGTCCAGAGCTGGGCCGATTGGTACTCTTATTCTGCGCACACACTGGACAGGCAGCAACAAAACCCCGAGTATCCTCGGCCATGGCAGGCCACCAAAAACGTCTGCGAAGAAACGCCATCGTCCGAGCCACGCCAGGGTGACAAGCCATCTTGCTGGCGTGGGACCATTTGAGGACAGCAGGACGAACCGACTCAGGCACAAACAACCGACCGGGTGGACCGTTACCGGGACCGGGCTGCGTCCGAAGGGCCGCCATCACCTCCTCCTCAATCTTCCACATAACTGCTCCCACGACGCAGTTCCGGGGGAGAATCGTCTCGGTCTTGGACCCACTCTCTTCCGTCTTGGAGAACATCCGGGACAAGGCGTCCGCCTTGCCGTTCTTAGATCCAGGTCGGAACGTCAGGGAAAAATTGAATCGTCCGAAAAACAACGCCACCTGGCCTGACGGGGAGTTGGAGACGTCTAGCCGATTGCACGTAAGCAAGATTCTTGTGGTCAGTCCAGACAATAAACGGTTGCTCCGCACCCTCCAACCAGTGGCGCCACTCCTCCAAGGCAAGTTTCACCGCGAGAAGCTCCCGGTTACCCACATCGTAGTTCCTCTCCGCAGGCGAAAGGCGACGAGAGTAGTAGGCGCAGGGATGGAGTTTACTGTCCGTGGAGCATCGCTGCGACAGGATGGCGCCAACTCCCACATCAGACGCGTCCCACTTCAACGACGAACTGACGGGCCGTGTCCGGTTGAGAGAGAATCGGTGCGTTGGTGAATCGCCTCTTCAAATCCAGAAACGCTCGATCCGCCTCCGGATTCCACTTGAAGGTCCTGATACTGGAAGTCAAGGCAGTTAACGGAGCGGCCACACGGCTGTAATCCCGGATGAATCTGCGGTAGAAATTCGCAAACCCCAAAAATCTCTGGAGCTGCAATCTCGTACCGGGCTGGGCCCATTCCAGAACCGCTCTAACCTTCTCCTGGTCCATCCTAATCTCTCCCCTGGAGATGATGTACCCGAGGAAGGATGTCGTGTGGCGTGAAACTCGCACTTCTCGGCCTTCACGAACAGGCGATTCTCCAACAATCGCTGCAGAACCTGCCGGACATGCTGGACGTGGTCGGAAGGTTCCTTCGAGAAGATCAGAATGTCATCCAGGTAAACAAACACAAAGAGACCGATCATATCTCTCAGGACGTCGTTCACCATACTCTGGAATACCGCTGGAGCATTGGTCAGTCCAAACGGCATCACCTGATACTCGAAGTGACCCATCGGTGTATTGAAACCCGTCAACCACTCGTCCCCCTCTCTGATCCGGACCATGTGATACGCATTGCGTAGGTCAAGCTTGGTGAACACCGTAGCACCCTGTAAGGAGTCGAAGGCAGAGCTCATCAAGGGCAGGGGATACTTGTTCTTGACCGTGATGTCATTCAACCCCCGATAATCAATACATGGTCGAAGAGAGCCATCCTTCTTACCCACAAAGAAGAATCCTGCCCCCCAGGGGTGATGACGAGGACGAACGAGACCAGCAGCTAGGGACTCCTTGATGTAGGTCTCCAAAGCCTCACGTTCAGGTCGGGAGATACTGTATAACCTTCCCTTGGGGTAGACGGCTCCAGGGAACAGGTTGATGGCACAATCATATGGTCGGTGGGGGAGGGAGTGACAGAGCCTTCTGCTTACTGAACACTTCCCCAAATCGTGATATGTCTCGGGAACCAGGGACAAATCTGGGGGTTTAGCCTCAATCACCTGACTGGGAACCGAATGGGGACAGGCAGTCTTGAGACAGTTAGCATGACAATCAAGGCTCCAACCCGTTACCTTGCCCGTCACCCAATCGAACGTGGGATTGTGTTCCTTCAGCCAGGGGTATCCAAGGACCAGAGGAACATGGGAAGACGGCAGAATGAAGAATGAAATTATCTCCGAATGATTCCCGACAACAGCATCTTAACCGGTTCAGTCCTCATCGTGATACGTGCCAGACTACTGCCGTTCAGAGTGGTCGCTTCAATGGCTTCCGGCAATTGCTCCTTGGAAAGCCCCAGCTGTTCCACCAACTCGGCATCAAGAAAGCTTCCATCGGCACCTGAATCGATAAAAGCGTTAATCGCTAAGCTCTGATTCCTGTTCATAAGGGTAGCCGGGAAACGGGGTCTGACAGAGGTATTGAGAGGTCGAAACTGGCTCGCTAAAAGTCCTCCCAACTTTAGCGAGCCGCGCAGTTTGACGACCGCCGGGAACAAGTGGCGAGGTAATGTCCCGAACCACCACAGTAGAGGCAACAGTTAGTCCTACGTCTGAGTTGGCGTTCCTCCTTAGTTACCCGTACCGCCCTACTTGCATGGGTTCAGCATCGGGAGACAGGACCTCTCCACTAATCCTGTGTGGTGGACGATGATCGACGTATTCTGGTCCAATCCCCGACCCGACTGGAACCTGAGAAGCTGATCGATTGGACGGAACCCATTGCTTCTCCCCTCCTTCGCTCTCGGACTCGATTATCCACCCGAATAGACAAGGCTACCAAGCTGTCCAGGTCACTAGGCTCCGGATAGGAGATCAACTCATCCTTGAGCTGCTCCGACAGACCCTGGTAAAAGGCCGCTTGCAGAGACTCCTCATTCCACCCACTCTCCACAGCCAACGTCTTGAACTCGATCACGAAGTCGGCCACGCTACGAGTTCCTTGGCGAAGCGAAAACAGGCGCCTAGCTGCGTCCCCCCCTCGGACGGAATGGTCGAAGAGCTTCCTCATCTCGGCCGTGAACCCCTGGTATGAAGCCATGCAGGGGTCCTGTCGTTCCCAAACGGCTGAAGCCCACTCCAGCGCTCGACCACGCAGCAACTCAATCACAAAGGCTATCCTAGCCTTGTCTGTGGCATAAGAGTAGGGCTGTAGATCGAACACTAACCCACACTGCATAAGGAAAGAACGGCATCTTCCCAGCTCCCCCTCATATTTATCCGGCGTCGGAACCTTGGGCTCACGGAAAGGACACAGCTCCAGAAGCGGCTAGGCGAGATGGGTGAAACCGGTAGTGGATCCTCCACCGGAAACTTGCGCTGGTTCTGGACCTCCGTCAGACCGGTAGAAAGGTTCCGAACTGCCAACGCGATCTCCTGTAGCTCCGTGCTATGATGGCCCAACATCTTCTCCTGATGGGTAATGGCATGGCGAACAGAGTCCAGGTCCGCTGGGTTCATTACTGGCCGGATCGTTCTGTCACGGTTTTCAAGCCAGAACCCAGAAGCAGACCAGGACAAGGTAAGTTGAAACAAAGGTGTGTGTTTATTTAACAGATCCACGAGTGAGGCTGAATAATCCAGGGAACAGAGCGGGCGGCGTGGATGGGTTGTTGAGGGTGCAGTGGTAGGTCCAGTAATGGCTCGGCAGCCGCCGACCATCAGGCAGAGGTGGGGTGAAGGTTCCGGATGAGTGACTGCAGATGGAACAAAACGGAGGTAAGTACAAAACAAGCAAACAAGGTGCAAAACAACAAAACTAACGCTATATGCTCTAAGGCTGATCCACTGATAAACATACTGTTCATGGCTAACGATCCGGCAGGGAATGGATGTTAGGACAGAGCCTAAGAAGGGTGATGATCAGGACCAGGTGTGCAGATTGCTGATGGGATGCAGGTGCGGAAATCAAGAGAGCTCCCGCCTAGCAACGTTGCCCGGCAACCAGGCAGGGAGCGTTCCAGAACCCTCGGGAAACTGGAGATCCCGAGCAGAAAAACTAGTAACACAGACAGGAACCGACTCAAACTGCAGGGTTCGTTACAGGAATTGTCCGTAGAGCTCCGAGACAGGATTGTGTCAAGGCACAGATCTGGGGAGGGTACCAAAAAAGGTCTGCAGCATTGAAGGTCCCCAAGAACACAGTGGCCTCCATCATTCTTAAATGAAAGAAGTTTGGAACCACCAAGACTCTTCCAAGAGCTGGCCGCCCGGCCAAACTGAGCAATCGGGGGAGAAGGGCCTTGGTCAGGGAGGTGACCAAGAACACAATGGTCACTCTGACAGAGCTCCAGAGTTCCTCTGTGTAGATTGGAGAACCTTCCAGAAGGACAACCATCTCTGCAGCACTCCACCAATCAGGCCTTTATGGTAGAGTGGCCAGGTGGAAGCCACTCCTCAGTAAAAGGCACATGACAGCCCGCTTGGAGTTTGCCAAAAGGCACCTAAAAGACTCTCAGACCATGAGAAACAAGATTCTCATCTTCTAGGCCTAAAGCATGTTACTGTGTGTTAACGTGAGGAAGAGGTTATATTCATGTTACTGTTGTGATGTCACGAGAGGCTGTGTCCTGGAGGGACGTTACATCCCCCTGAGGTGGCTGCAAACCCAGACAGCTATGGCTCCATCTGCTGGTATGGTCGGGAACTCCACCCCTCTATGGCCAATCTTCCCACGCAGCTGAAACAAATGAGGAGCTGATGAGCTGAAGGTTTGGGAAGGGAAGAGACACAGTCTCCAACCGGGGCTCTCTGGAGGACAAGAGTGCTGCACGTCCACTTCCATGAGGAATATAAGGATTTGGAGATACTTACCTTTGGGAAATACTCACCTTTGGATATATGCACCTGTGGAAATACGTGAGAGACATTTGGAAGGACTTTTTGCTGGGTTGGCCACTAGCTGCAACGTGGACTACAGTAAGGCTGGGGAAAAGTTATCTGAGCGAGTGAGAATTATGATTTTGGATGTGGAAGAGACATCCCTGAACTGTTAACCCTTAAAGAGCCACAAGAGAACAGAATTTTGTTATATTTTCGTTAATTTCCCAAGACCTATAATAAAATCCTTGTTTTGTTTGAACCTTGTCTCCTTGCACTACTTGAGCAATCCCGCTGAAAGCTGTGTAGCCCTCGTGACGTCACAGATGGTGGAGAATACGGGCACGCTCAAGCGTTAATAGTGCATGTCAGAGGAGGATACCGAAGGTTTGATCACCCAGTTTTCCAAGTTAGCCGTAGGCTCCCGACGACTGGAAATGGAGGACATATTGAAAGCCCTTGTTGCTGGCCAGCAAGCCCAGATGCAAGCAAACGTGGCTCTCTTGGAGGAGCAAAAGAAAGCCAACCTTCTGAAGGCAGAGGAATTGCAGTTGCAGAGACAGAGGGTGGTCCAAAATACCCGCCCAATAAAGGCAAGTGACTTTATATCTAAGATGGGAGCTACCGATGACATTGAGGCATACCTGCATGCATTTGAGGCCACGGCCACTAGGGAAGCCTGGCCCAAGCAACAGTGGGTTGGTCTGTTAGCCCCCTTTCTAACCGGGAATTGCTGAATGCTGTCCGGGACCTGGGCCCTGACCAGGTTACTGACTATGATGCCCTGAAGTCTGAGATCCTCAGCAGATATGGACTCACAAAGTTTGGTATGGCCCAGCGCTTTCACAGCTGGACCTTCCAACCAGACCAACCTCCTCGGGCGCAGATGCATGAACTTGTCCGAATCGCAAGGGAAATGGCTGGATCCGCAGAGGAATACAGCAGCGGCGGTGGTGGAGGCCGTTGTGGTGGATCGTTACCTACGCGCCCTGCCTTATGAGGCAAAAACGGTTCATCAGTCAACAGGCCTTGACCACGGCTGATCTGACCGTGGAAGCTGTGGAAAAGTACCAGGCCACAGCGGAGATGCTGAATGCTTCCCGAAAAGACCCCAGGAGTGCGGCCCCACCACAAATGGGAAGAACCCGCCAAATCGGACCCCAAGGTCTCGAACCCAGCCACGTCAGGACTTATCCCGGCTCCAGGGGGAGCCAGAAACCAGGCGGGTCCAAGAAGAGTACACCAGGAGGGGGAAACTCGACAGTGTTACCGGTGTGGGGAGATGGGACATATCTCCTGGCAGTGTGGGGAAACCAGCCGAGGAACCTATGCCCACTGCGGAGTCCTCCAGCTCAGCACCCACACACCGCTTTGCCTCGCTCTTGGGAGTCGTAGATGGCGGCCCAGATCGACCCCCCACCTGCCCGGTAACTGTGAATCACCATGATGTGGAGGCTTTACTGGATTCTGGTAGCCGGGCCACCCTGGTGCGTAAGGATTTGGTGGGCCCAACGTGTCTGACCCCGGGAAAGTCCTCCCAGTTTCCTGTGTCCATGGGGGACACCAGAGAATACCCCATTACTGAACTTACAATGACCAGCACACGGGAACCATACACACGACGGCGGGGGTGGTTGATTCCCTCCCCGTCCCTGTCCTAATTGGACGAGACTGCCCAGCCTTTACCCACTCTGGAGAGAGTCTCAGGAGAGGATAACCCGAGTACCTGGAAACGGAGAGGCAAGACTCATCCTGGGAAGGCTCCGGTGCAATCCTCCGAGTTACTCACTCCCGCCCCGGGCTCTGATAGGGATGGCAGGTGCCCAGACCGACACAGAGACGGAGCTACAGAATCTGGACAAAGAACTGTCTGGTCTGAAGGGGACCGCTGAGAGGTATCGTTTGTTAAAGCAACAGTTAGACATGAAGACAGAAGAGTTAGATATCCTCCAGGCTAAACTCCAACAGAGCTCCTTCCCTAAGCAACAGGAGGAGCTGGAGGAGGCTGCGCAGGACCATCGAGGAGTGTGAGGAGACCCTGCGCAGTAGTAAGGGAGGTCCAGAAGAAGGCAGAGGAGAAGTACAAGGTGTTGGAGAACAAGCTGAAGAATGCGGAGGCAGAGAGAGAGAAGGAACTGAAAGCTGCTCAACAGAAGCTAAACTCTGCTAAAACCAAGGCTGATGCGTTCAGTAAGAAACTCAAGGAGAGACAACAGGAGGCTGAGTCCCTGGTCCTAGAGTTGGAGGAGTTGAAGAGAGAGCAGTCTGGCAAGCACCACGGCAATGCGGACGCCCTCTCCCGGCGTGATGCCTTCTTCGCTGCCTTTACCCCGATGAGGACGTCGGTCCCGAGGAGGGGGATGTGTGATGTCACGAGAGGCTGTGTCCTGGAGGGACGTTACATCCCCTGAGGGTGGCTGCAAACCCAGACAGCTATGGCTCCATCTGCTGGTATGGTCGGGAACTCCACCCCTCTATGGCCAATCTTCCCACGCAGCTGAAACAAATGAGGAGCTGATGAGCTGAAGGTTTGGGAAGGGAAGAGACACAGTCTCCAACCGGGGCTCTCTGAGGACAAGAGTGCTGCACGTCCACTTCCATGAGGAATATAAGGATTTGGAGATACTTACCTTTGGGAAATACTCACCTTTGGATATATGCACCTGTGGAAATACGTGAGAGACATTTGGAAGGACTTTTTGCGGGGTTGGCCACTAGCTGCAACGTGGACTACAGTAAGGCTGGGGAAAAGTTATCTGAGCGAGTGAGAATTATGATTTTGGATGTGGAAGAGACATCCCTGAACTGTTAACCCTTAAAGAGCCACAAGAGAACAGAATTTTGTTATATTTTCGTTAATTTCCCAAGACCTATAATAAAATCCTTGTTTTGTTTGAACCTTGTCTCCTTGCACTACTTGAGCAATCCCGCTGAAAGCTGTGTAGCCTCTCGTGACGTCACACTGTGTATTAAGGTGAGGAAGAGGTTCTATTCATGTTACTGTGTGTTAACGTGAGGAAGAGGTTCTATTCATGTTACTGTGTGTTAAGGTGAGGAAGAGGTTCTATTCATGTTACTGTGTGTTAAGGTGAGGAAGAGGTTCTATTCATGTTACTGTGTGTTAAGGTGAGGAAGAGGTTCTATTCATGTTACTGTGTGTGTTAAGGTGAGGAAGAGGTTCTATTCATGTTACTGTGTGTTAAGGTGAGGAAGAGGTTCTATTCATGTTACTGTGTGTTAAGGTGAGGAAGAGGTTCTATTCATGTTACTGTGTGTTAAGGTGAGGAAGAGGTTCTATTCATGTTACTGTGTGTTAAGGTGAGGAAGAGGTTCTATTCATGTTACTGTGTGTTAAGGTGAGGAAGAGGTTCTATTCATGTTACTGTGTGTTAACGTGAGGAAGAGGTTCTATTCATGTTACTGTGTGTGTTAACGTGAGGAAGAGGTTCTATTCATGTTACTGTGTGTTAAGGTGAGGAACAGGTTCTATTCATGATACTGTGTGTTAAGGTGAGGAAGAGGTTCTATTCATGTTACTGTGTGTTAAGGTGAGGAAGAGGTTCTATTCATGTTACTGTGTGTTAACGTGAGGAAGAGGTTCTATTCATGTTACTGTGTGTTAAGGTGAGGAAGAGGTTCTATTCATGGTACTGTGTGTTAAGGTGAGGAAGAGGTTCTATTCATGTTACTGTGTGTTAACGTGAGGAAGAGGTTCTATTCATGTTACTGTGTGTTAACATGAGGAAGAGGTTCTATTCATGTTACTGTGTGTTAACGTGAGGAAGAGGTTATATTCATGTTACTGTGTGTGTTAAGGTGAGGAAGAGGTTCTATTCATGTTACTGTGTGTTAACGTGAGGAAGAGGTTCTATTCATGTTACTGTGTGTGTTAAGGTGAGGAAGAGGTTATATTCATGTTACTGTGTGTGTTAACGTGAGGAAGAGGTTCTATTCATGTTACTGTGTGTTAAGGTGAGGAAGAGGTTCTATTCATGATACTGTGTGTTAAGGTGAGGAAGAGGTTCTATTCATGTTACTGTGTGTTAAGGTGAGGAAGAGGTTCTATTCATGTTACTGTGTGTTAACGTGAGGAAGAGGTTCTATTCATGTTACTGTGTGTTAACGTGAGGGAAGAGGTTCTATTCATGTTACTGTGTGTTAAGGTGAGGAAGAGGTTATATTCATGTTACTGTGTGTTAAGGTGAGGAAGAGGTTCTATTCATGTTACTGTGTGTTAACGTGAGGAAGAGGTTCTATTCATGTTACTGTGTGTTAAGGTGAGGAAGAGGTTCTATTCATGTTACTGTGTGTTAACGTGAGGAAGAGGTTCTATTCATGTTACTGTGTGTTAACGTGAGGAAGAGGTTCTATTCATGTTACTGTGTGTTAACGTGAGGAAGAGGTTATATTCATGTTACTGTGTGTTAACGTGAGGAAGAGGTTATATTCATGTTACTGTGTGTTAACGTGAGGAAGAGGTTCTATTCATGTTACTGTGTGTTAACGTGAGGAAGAGGTTCTATTCATGTTACTGTGTGTTAACGTGAGGAAGAGGTTCTATTCATGTTACTGTGTGTTAAGGTGAGGAAGAGGTTCTATTCATGTTACTGTGTGTTAACGTGAGGAAGAGGTTCTATTCATGTTACTGTGTGTGTTAACGTGAGGAAGAGGTTCTATTCATGTTACTGTGTGTTAACGTGAGGAAGAGGTTCTATTCATGTTACTGCGTGTTAACGTGAGGAAGAGGTTATATTCATGTTACTGTGTGTTAACGTGAGGAAGAGGTTCTATTCATGTTACTGTGTGTTAACGTGAGGAAGAGGTTCTATTCATGTTACTGTGTGTTAACGTGAGGAAGAGGTTCTATTCATGTTACTGTGTGTTAAGGTGAGGAAGAGGTTCTATTCATGTTACTGTGTGTTAACGTGAGGGAAGAGGTTCTATTCATGTTACTGTGTGTGTTAACGTGAGGAAGAGGTTCTATTCATGTTACTGTGTGTTAACGTGAGGAAGAGGTTCTATTCATGTTACTGTGTGTGTTAACGTGAGGAAGAGGTTCTATTCATGTTACTGTGTGTTAACGTGAGGAAGAGGTTCTATTCATGTTACCGTGTGTTAACGTGAGGAAGAGGTTATATTCATGTTACTGTGTGTTAACGTGAGGAAAGGGTTCTATTCATGTTACTGTGTGTTAACGTGAGGAAGAGGTTCTATTCATGTTACTGTGTGTTAAGGTGAGGAAGAGGTTCTATTCATGTTACTGTGTGTTAACGTGAGGAAGAGGTTCTATTCATGTTACTGTGTGTTAAGGTGAGGAAGAGGTTCTATTCATGTTACTGTGTGTTAACGTGAGGAAGAGGTTCTATTCATGTTACTGTGTGTTAACGTGAGGAAGAGGTTCTATTCATGTTACTGTGTGTTAAGGTGAGGAAGAGGTTATATTCATGTTACTGTGTGTTAAGGTGAGGAAGAGGTTCTATTCATGTTACTGTGTGTTAAGGTGAGGAAGAGGTTCTATTCATGTTACTGTGTGTTAACGTGAGGAAGAGGTTCTATTCATGTTACTGTGTGTTAAGTTGAGGAAGAGGTTCTATTCATGTTACTGTGTGTTAACGTGAGGAAGAGGTTCTATTCATGTTACTGTGTGTTAAGGTGAGGAAGAGGTTCTATTCATGTTACTGTGTGTTAAGGTGAGGAAGAGGTTATATTCATGTTACTGTGTGTTAAGGTGAGGAAGAGGTTCTATTCATGTTACTGTGTGTTAACGTGAGGAAGAGGTCCTATTCATGTTACTGTGTGTTAAGGTGAGGAAGAGGTTATATTCATGTTACTGTGTGTTAAGGTGAGGAAGAGGTTCTATTCATGTTACTGTGTGTTAACGTGAGGAAGAGGTCCTATTCATGTTACTGTGTGTTAAGGTGAGGAAGAGGTTCTATTCATGGTACTGTGTGTTAAGGTGAGGAAGAGGTTCTATTCATGGTACTGTGTGTTAAGGTGAGGAAGAGGTTCTATTCATGGTACTGTGTGTTAAGGTGAGGAAGAGGTTATATTCATGTTACTGTGTGTTAAGGTGAGGAAGAGGTTATATTCATGTTACTGTGTGTTAAGGTGAGGAAGAGGTTCTATTCATGTTACTGTGTGTTAAGGTGAGGAAGAGGTTCTATTCATGTTACTGTGTGTTAAGGTGAGGAAGAGGTTATATTCATGTTACTGTGTGTTAAGGTGAGGAAGAGGTTCTATTCATGTTACTGTGTGTTAAGGTGAGGAAGAGGTTCTATTCATGTTACTGTGTGTTAACGTGAGGAAGAGGTTCTATTCATGTTACTGTGTGTTAACGTGAGGAAGAGGTTCTATTCATGTTACTGTGTGTTAACGTGAGGAAGAGGTTCTATTCATGTTACTGTGTGTTAAGGTGAGGAAGAGGTTATATTCATGTTACTGTGTGTTAAGGTGAGGAAGAGGTTCTATTCATGTTACTGTGTGTTAAGGTGAGGAAGAGGTTCTATTCATGTTACTGTGTGTTAACGTGAGGAAGAGGTTCTATTCATGTTACTGTGTGTTAAGGTGAGGAAGAGGTTCTATTCATGTTACTGTGTGTTAACGTGAGGAAGAGGATCTATTCATGTTACTGTGTGTTAAGGTGAGGAAGAGGTTATATTCATGTTACTGTGTGTTAACGTGAGGAAGAGGTTCTATTCATGTTACTGTGTGTTAAGGTGAGGAAGAGGTTCTATTCATGTTACTGTGTGTTAACGTGAGGAAGAGGTTCTATTCATGTTACTGTGTGTTAACGTGAGGAAGAGGTTCTATTCATGTTACTGTGTGTTAAGGTGAGGAAGAGGTTATATTCATGTTACTGTGTGTTAAGGTGAGGAAGAGGTCCTATTCATGTTACTGTGTGTTAAGGTGAGGAAGAGGTTCTATTCATGTTACTGTGTGTTAACGTGAGGAAGAGGTTCTATTCATGTTACTGTGTGTTAAGGTGAGGAAGAGGTTCTATTCATGTTACTGTGTGTTAAGGTGAGGAAGAGGTTCTATTCATGTTACTGTGTGTTAACGTGAGGAAGAGGTTCTATTCATGTTACTGTGTGTTAAGGTGAGGAAGAGGTTCTATTCATGTTACTGTGTGTGTTAAGGTGAGGAAGAGGTTATATTCATGTTACTGTGTGTTAAGGTGAGGAAGAGGTTCTATTCATGTTACTGTGTGTTAACGTGAGGAAGAGGTTCTATTCATGTTACTGTGTGTTAACGTGAGGAAGAGGTTCTATTCATGTTACTGTGTGTTAAGGTGAGGAAGAGGTTCTATTCATGTTACTGTGTGTGTTAATGTGAGGAAGAGGTTCTATTCATGTTACTGTGTGTTAAGGTGAGGAAGAGGTTCTATTCATGTTACTGTGTGTTAACGTGAGGAAGAGGTTCTATTCATGTTACTCTGTGTTAACGTGAGGAAGAGGTTCTATTCATGTTACTGTGTGTGTTAACGTGAGGAAGAGGTTCTATTCATGTTACTGTGTGTTAAGGTGAGGAAGAGGTCCTATTCATGTTACTGTGTGTTAAGGTGAGGGAAGAGGTTCTATTCATGTTACTGTGTGTTAACGTGAGGAAGAGGTTCTATTCATGTTACTGTGTGTTAACGTGAGGAAGAGGTTCTATTCATGTTACTGTGTGTTAACGTGAGGAAGAGGTTATATTCATGTTACTGTGTGTTAACGTGAGGAAGAGGTTCTATTCATGTTACTGTGTGTTAAGGTGAGGAAGAGGTTCTATTCATGTTACTGTGTGTTAACGTGAGGAAGAGGTTCTATTCATGTTACTGTGTGTGTTAAGGTGAGGAAGAGGTTCTATTCATGTTACTGTGTGTTAACGTGAGGAAGAGGTTATATTCATGTTACTGTGTGTTAACGTGAGGAAGAGGTTCTATTCATGTTACTGTGTGTTAACGTGAGGAAGAGGTTATATTCATGTTACTGTGTGTTAACGTGAGGAAGAGGTTATATTCATGTTACTGTGTGTGTTAACGTGAGGAAGAGGTTCTATTCATGTTACTGTGTGTTAACGTGAGGAAGAGGTTCTATTCATGTTACTGTGTGTTAACGTGAGGAAGAGGTTCTATTCATGTTACTGTGTGTTAAGGTGAGGAAGAGGTTCTATTCATGGTACTGTGTGTTAAGGTGAGGAAGAGGTTCTATTCATGGAACTGTGTGTTAAGGTGAGGAAGAGGTTATATTCATGTTACTGTGTTTTAACGTGAGGAAGAGGTTCTATTCATGTTACTGTGTGTGTTAAGGTGAGGAAGAGGTTCTATTCATGTTACTGTGTGTTAAGGTGAGGAAGAGGTTCTATTCATGTTACTGTGTGTTAAGGTGAGGAAGAGGTTCTATTCATGTTACTGTGTGTTAAGGTGAGGAAGAGGTTCTATTCATGTTACTGTGTGTTAAGGTGAGGAAAAGGTTCTATTCATGTTACTGTGTGTTAACGTGAGGAAGAGGTTCTATTCATGTTACTGTGTGTTAAGGTGAGGAAGAGGTTCTATTCATGGTACTGTGTGTTAAGGTGAGGAAGAGGTTCTATTCATGTTACTGTGTGTTAAGGTGAGGAAGAGGTTCTATTCATGGTACTGTGTGTTAAGGTGAGGAAGAGGTTCTATTCATGTTACTGTGTGTTAAGGTGAGGAAGAGGTTCTATTAATGTTACTGTGTGTTAAGGTGAGGAAGAGGTTCTATTCATGTTACTGTGTGTTAAGGTGAGGAAGAGGTTCTATTCATGTTACTGTGTGTTAACGTGAGGAAGAGGTTCTATTCATGTTACTGTGTGTTAAGGTGAGGAAGAGGTTCTATTCATGTTACTGTGTGTTAACGTGAGGAAAAGTATCTATTCATGTTACTGTGTGTTAAGGTGAGGAAGAGGTTCTATTCATGTTACTGTGTGTTAAGGTGAGGAAGAGGTTCTATTCATGGTACTGTGTGTTAAGGTGAGGAAGAGGTTCTATTCATGTTACTGTGTGTTAAGGTGAGGAAGAGGTTCTATTCATGTTACTGTGTGTTAACGTGAGGAAGAGGTTCTATTCATGTTACTGTGTGTTAACGTGAGGAAGAGGTTCTATTCATGTTACTGTGTGTTAACGTGAGGAAGAGGTTCTATTCATGTTACTGTGTGTTAACGTGAGGAAGAGGTTCTATTCATGTTACTGTGTGTTAACGTGAGGAAGAGGTTCTATTCATGTTACTGTGTGTAAGGTGAGGAAGAGGTTATATTCATGTTACTGTGTGTTAACGTGAGGAAGAGGTTCTATTCATGGTACTGTGTGTTAAGGTGAGGAAGAGGTTCTATTCATGTTACTGTGTGTGTTAAGGTGAGGAAGAGGTTCTATTCATGTTACTGTGTGTTAACGTGAGGAAGAGGTTCTATTCATGTTACTGTGTGTTAACGTGAGGAAGAGGTTCTATTCATGTTACTTTGTGTGTTAAGGTGAGGAAGAGGTTATATTCATGTTACTGTGTGTTAACGTGAGGAAGAGGTTCTATTCATGTTACTGTGTGTTAACGTGAGGAAGAGGTTCTATTCATGTTACTGTGTGTTAACGTGAGGAAGAGGTTCTATTCATGTTACTGTGTGTTAAGGTGAGGAAGAGGTTATATTCATGTTACTGTGTGTGTTAACGTGAGGAAGAGGTTCTATTCATGTTACTGTGTGTTAACGTGAGGAAGAGGTTCTATTCATGTTACTGTGTGTTAAGGTGAGGAAGAGGTTATATTCATGTTACTGTGTGTTAAGGTGAGGAAGAGGTTATATTCATGTTACTGTGTGTTAACGTGAGGAAGAGGTTCTATTCATGTTACTGTGTGTTAACGTGAGGAAGAGGTTCTATTCATGTTACTGTGTGTTAACGTGAGGAAGAGGTTCTATTCATGTTACTGTGTGTTAAGGTGAGGAAGAGGTTATATTCATGTTACTGTGTGTTAACGTGAGGAAGAGGTTCTATTCATGTTACTGTGTGTTAAGGTGAGGAAGAGGTTCTATTCATGTTACTGTGTGTTAAGGTGAGGAAGAGGTTCTATTCATGTTACTGTGTGTTAAGGTGAGGAAGAGGTTCTATTCATGTTACTGTGTGTGTTAAGGTGAGGAAGAGGTTATATTCATGTTACTGTGTGTTAACGTGAGGAAGAGGTTCTATTCATGTTACTGTGTGTTAACGTGAGGAAGAGGTTCTATTCATGTTACTGTGTGTGTTAAGGTGAGGAAGAGGTTCTATTCATGTTACTGTGTGTTAACGTGAGGAAGAGGTTCTATTCATGTTACTGTGTGTTAACGTGAGGAAGAGGTTCTATTCATGTTACTGTGTGTTAACGTGAGGAAGAGGTTCTATTCATGTTACTGTGTGTGTTAAGGTGAGGAAGAGGTTCTATTCATGTTACTGTGTGTTAACGTGAGGAAGAGGTTCTATTCATGTTACTGTGTGTTAACGTGAGGAAGAGGTTCTATTCATGTTACTGTGTGTTAACGTGAGGAAGAGGTTCTATTCATGTTACTGTGTGTTAAGGTGAGGAAGAGGTTCTTTTCATGTTACTGTGTGTTAAGGTGAGGAAGAGGTTCTATTCATGTTACTGTGTGTGTTAACGTGAGGAAGAGGTTCTATTCATGTTACTGTGTGTGTTAAGGTGAGGAAGAGGTTATATTCATGTTACTGTGTGTTAACGTGAGGAAGAGGTTCTATTCATGTTACTGTGTGTTAACGTGAGGAAGAGGTTCTATTCATGTTACTGTGTGTTAACGTGAGGAAGAGGTTCTATTCATGTTACTGTGTGTTAAGGTGAGGAAGAGGTTCTATTCATGTTACTGTGTGTTAACGTGAGGAAGAGGTTCTATTCATGGTACTGTGTGTGTTAACGTGAGGAAGAGGTTCTATTCATGTTACTGTGTGTTAACGTGAGGAAGAGGTTATATTCATGTTACTGTGTGTTAAGGTGAGGAAGAGGTTCTATTCATGTTACTGTGTGTTAAGGTGAGGAAGAGGTTCTATTCATGTTACTGTGTGTTAAGGTGAGGAAGAGGTTCTATTCATGTTACTGTGTGTTAACGTGAGGAAGAGGTTATATTCATGTTACTGTGTGTTAACGTGAGGAAGAGGTTCTATTCATGTTACTGTGTGTTAAGGTGAGGAAGAGGTTCTATTCATGTTACTGTGTGTTAACGTGAGGAAGAGGTTCTATTCATGTTACTGTGTGTTAACGTGAGGAAGAGGTTATATTCATGTTACTGTGTGTTAACGTGAGGAAGAGGTTATATTCATGTTACTGTGTGTTAACGTGAGGAAAAGTATCTATTCATGTTACTGTGTGTTAAGGTGAGGAAGAGGTTCTATTCATGTTACTGTATGTTAACGTGAGGAAGAGGTTCTATTCATGTTACTGTGTGTTAAGGTGAGGAAGAGGTTCTATTCATGGTACTGTGTGTTAAGGTGAGGAAGAGGTTCTATTCATGGAACTGTGTGTTAAGGTGAGGAAGAGGTTCTATTCATGTTACTGTGTGTTAAGGTGAGGAAGAGGTTCTATTCATGGTACTGTGTGTTAAGGTGAGGAAGAGGTTCTATTCATGTTACTGTGTGTTAAGGTGAGGAAGAGGTTCTATTCATGTTACTGTGTGTTAAGGTGAGGAAGAGGTTCTATTCATGGTACTGTGTGTTAAGGTGAGGAAGAGGTTCTATTCATGTTACTGTGTGTTAAGGTGAGGAAGAGGTTCTATTCATGGTACTGTGTGTTAAGGTGAGGAAGAGGTTCTATTCATGTTACTGTGTGTTAAGGTGAGGAAGAGGTTCTATTCATGTTACTGTGTGTTAAGGTGAGGAAGAGGTTCTATTCATGTTACTGTGTGTTAAGGTGAGGAAGAGGTTCTATTCATGTTACTGTGTGTTAACGTGAGGAAGAGGTTCTATTCATGTTACTGTGTGTTAAGGTGAGGAAGAGGTTCTATTCATGTTACTGTGTGTTAACGTGAGGAAAAGTATCTATTCATGTTACTGTGTGTTAATGTGAGGAAGAGGTTATATTCATGTTACTGTGTGTTAAGGTGAGGAAGAGGTTCTATTCATGGTACTGTGTGTTAAGGTGAGGAAGATGTTCTATTCATGGAACTGTGTGTTAAGGTGAGGAAGAGGTTCTATTCATGTTACTGTGTTTTAACGTGAGGAAGAGGTTCTATTCATGTTACTGTGTGTGTTAAGGTGAGGAAGAGGTTCTATTCATGTTACTGTGTGTTAAGGTGAGGAAGAGGTTCTATTCATGTTACTGTGTGTTAAGGTGAGGAAGAGGTTCTATTCATGTTACTGTGTGTTAAGGTGAGGAAAAGGTTATATTCATGTTACTGTGTGTTAAGGTGAGGAAGAGATTCTATTCATGTTACTGTGTGTTAAGGTGAGGAAGAGGTTCTATTCATGTTACTGTGTGTTAACGTGAGGAAGAGGTTCTATTCATGTTACTGTGTGTTAACGTGAGGAAGAGGTTCTATTCATGTTACTGTGTGTTAACGTGAGGAAGAGGTTCTATTCATGTTACTGTGTGTGTTAAGGTGAGGAAGAGGTTCTATTCATGTTACTGTGTGTTAAGGTGAGGAAGAGGTTCTATTCATGTTACTGTGTGTTAACGTGAGGAAGAGGTTCTATTCATGTTACTGTGTGTGTTAACGTGAGGAAGAGGTTCTATTCATGTTACTGTGTGTTAAGGTGAGGAAGAGGTTCTATTCATGTTACTGTGTGTGTTAACGTGAGGAAGAGGTTCTATTCATGTTACTGTGTGTTAAGGTGAGGAAGAGGTTCTATTCATGTTACTGTGTGTTAAGGTGAGGAAGAGGTTCTATTCATGTTACTGTGTGTTAAGGTGAGGAAGAGGTTATATTCATGTTACTGTGTGTGTTAACGTGAGGAAGAGGTTCTATTCATGTTACTGTGTGTTAAGGTGAGGAAGAGGTTCTATTCATGTTACTGTGTGTGTTAAGGTGAGGAAGAGGTTCTATTCATGTTACTGTGTGTTAACGTGAGGAAGAGGTTCTATTCATGTTACTGTGTGTTAAGGTGAGGAAGAGGTTATATTCATGTTACTGTGTGTGTTAAGGTGAGGAAGAGGTTCTATTCATGTTACTGTGTGTTAACGTGAGGAAGAGGTTCTATTCATGTTACTGTGTGTTAAGGTGAGGAAGAGGTTATATTCATGTTACGTGTGTGTTAAGGTGAGGAAGAGGTTCTATTCATGTTACTGTGTGTTAAGGTGAGGAAGAGGTTCTATTCATGTTACCGTGTGTGTTAACGTGAGGAAGAGGTTCTATTCATGTTACTGTGTGTTAAGGTGAGGAAGAGGTTCTATTCATGTTACTGTGTGTGTTAACGTGAGGAAGAGGTTCTATTCATGTTACTGTGTGTTAACGTGAGGAAGAGGTTCTATTCATGTTACTGTGTGTTAACGTGAGGAAGAGGTTCTATTCATGTTACTGTGTGTTAACATGAGGAAGAGGTTCTATTCATGTTACTGTGTGTTAAGGTGAGGAAGAGGTTCTATTCATGTTACTGTGTGTTAACGTGAGGAAGAGGTTCTATTCATGTTACTGTGTGTTAACGTGAGGAAGAGGTTATATTCATGTTACTGTGTGTTAAGGTGAGGAAGAGGTTCTATTCATGTTACTGTGTGTTAAGGTGAGGAAGAGGTTCTATTCATGTTACTGTGTGTGTTAAGGTGAGGAAGAGGTTCTATTCATGTTACTGTGTGTTAAGGTGAGGAAGAGGTTCTATTCATGTTACTGTGTGTTAACGTGAGGAAGAGGTTATATTCATGTTACTGTGTGTTAAGGTGAGGAAGAGGTTCTATTCATGTTACTGTGTGTTAAGGTGAGGAAGAGGTTCTATTCATGTTACTGTGTGTGTTAAGGTGAGGAAGAGGTTCTATTCATGTTACTGTGTGTTAAGGTGAGGAAGAGGTTCTATTCATGTTACTGTGTGTTAACGTGAGGAAGAGGTTCTATTCATGTTACTGTGTGTTAACGTGAGGAAGAGGTTCTATTCATGTTACTGTGTGTTAACGTGAGGAAGAGGTTCTATTCATGTTACTGTGTGTGTTAAGGTGAGGAAGAGGTTCTATTCATGTTACTGTGTGTTAAGGTGAGGAAGAGGTTCTATTCATGTTACTGTGTGTTAAGGTGAGGAAGAGGTTCTATTCATGTTACTGTGTGTTAACGTGAGGAAGAGGTTATATTCATGTTACTGTGTGTTAAGGTGAGGAAGAGGTTCTATTCATGTTACTGTGTGTTAAGGTGAGGAAGAGGTTCTATTCATGTTACTGTGTGTTAACGTGAGGAAGAGGTTCTATTCATGTTACTGTGTGTTAAGGTGAGGAAGAGGTTCTATTCATGTTACTGTGTGTTAACGTGAGGAAGAGGTTCTATTCATGTTACTGTGTGTTAAGGTGAGGAAGAGGTTATATTCATGTTACTGTGTGTTAAGGTGAGGAAGAGGTTCTATTCATGTTACTGTGTGTTAACGTGAGGAAGAGGTTCTATTCATGTTACTGTGTGTTAACGTGAGGAAGAGGTTATATTCATGTTACTGTGTGTTAAGGTGAGGAAGAGGTTATATTCATGTTACTGTGTGTTAAGGTGAGGAAGAGGTTCTATTCATGTTACTGTGTGTTAAGGTGAGGAAGAGGTTCTATTCATGTTACTGTGTGTTAACGTGAGGAAGAGGTTATATTCATGTTACTGTGTGTTAAGGTGAGGAAGAGGTTCTATTCATGTTACTGTGTGTTAAGGTGAGGAAGAGGTTCTATTCATGTTACTGTGTGTGTTAACGTGAGGAAGAGGTTCTATTCATGTTACTGTGTGTTAAGGTGAGGAAGAGGTTCTATTCATGTTACTGTGTGTTAACGTGAGGAAGAGGTTCTATTCATGCTACTGTGTGTTAACGTGAGGAAGAGGTTCTATTCATGTTACTGTGTGTTAACGTGAGGAAGAGGTTCTATTCATGTTACTGTGTGTTAACGTGAGGAAGAGGTTCTATTCATGTTACTGTGTGTTAACGTGAGGAAGAGGTTCTATTCATGTTACAGTGTGTTAAGGTGAGGAAGAGGTTCTATTCATGTTACTGTGTGTTAACGTGAGGAAGAGGTTCTATTCATGTTACTGTGTGTGTTAACGTGAGGAAGAGGTTCTATTCATGTTACTGTGTGTTAAGGTGAGGAAGAGGTTCTATTCATGTTACTGTGTGTTAACGTGAGGAAGAGGTTCTATTCATGTTACTGTGTGTTAACGTGAGGAAGAGGTTCTATTCATGTTACTGTGTGTTAACGTGAGGAAGAGGTTCTATTCATGTTACTGTGTGTTAAGGTGAGGAAGAGGTTCTATTCATGTTACTGTGTGTTAACGTGAGGAAGAGGTTCTATTCATGTTACTGTGTGTTAACGTGAGGAAGAGGTTCTATTCATGTTACTGTGTGTTAAGGTGAGGAAGAGGTTCTATTCATGTTACTGTGTGTTAACGTGAGGAAGAGGTTCTATTCATGTTACTGTGTGTTAAGGTGAGGAAGAGGTTCTATTCATGTTACTGTGTGTTAAGGTGAGGAAGAGGTTCTATTCATGTTACTGTGTGTTAAGGTGAGGAAGAGGTTCTATTCATGGTACTGTGTGTTAAGGTGAGGAAGAGGTTCTATTCATGTTACTGTGTGTTAAGGTGAGGAAGAGGTTCCTATTCATGTTACTGTGTGTTAAGGTGAGGAAGAGGTTCTATTCATGTTACTGTGTGTTAAGGTGAGGAAGAGGTTCTATTCATGTTACTGTGTGTTAACGTGAGGAAGAGGTTCTATTCATGTTACTGTGTGTTAAGGTGAGGAAGAGGTTCTATTCATGGTACTGTGTGTTAAGGTGAGGAAGAGATTCTATTCATGTTACTGTGTGTTAAGGTGAGGAAGAGGTTCTATTCATGTTACTGTGTGTTAAGGTGAGGAAGAGATTCTATTCATGTTACTGTGTGTTAAGGTGAGGAAGAGGTTGTATTCATGTTAGTGTGTTAACGTGAGGAAGAGGTTATATTCATGTTACTGTGTGTTAAGGTGAGGAAGAGGTTCTATTCATGTTACTGTGTGTTAAGGTGAGGAAGAGGTTCTATTCATGTTACTGTGTGTTAAGGTGAGGAAGAGGTTCTATTCATGTTACTGTGTGTTAACGTGAGGAAGAGGTTCTATTCATGTTACTGTGTGTTAAGGTGAGGAAGAGGTTCTATTCATGGTACTGTGTGTTAAGGTGAGGAAGAGATTCTATTCATGTTACTGTGTGTTAAGGTGAGGAAGAGGTTATATTCATGTTACTGTGTGTTAAGGTGAGGAAGAGGTTCTATTCATGTTACTGTGTGTTAAGGTGAGGAAGAGGTTCTATTCATGTTACTGTGTGTTAAGGTGAGGAAGAGGTTCTATTCATGTTACTGTGTGTTAACGTGAGGAAGAGGTTCTATTCATGTTACTGTGTGTTAACGTGAGGAAGAGGTTCTATTCATGTTACTGTGTGTTAAGGTGAGGAAGAGGTTCTATTCATGTTACTGTGTGTTAAGGTGAGGAAGAGGTTCTATTCATGTTACTGTGTGTTAAGGTGAGGAAGAGGTTCTATTCATGGTACTGTGTGTTAAGGTGAGGAAGAGGTTCTATTCATGTTACTGTGTGTTAAGGTGAGGAAGAGGTTCTATTCATGTTACTGTGTGTTAAGGTGAGGAAGAGGTTCTATTCATGTTACTGTGTGTTAACGTGAGGAAGAGGTTCTATTCATGTTACTGTGTGTTAAGGTGAGGAAGAGGTTCTATTCATGGTACTGTGTGTTAAGGTGAGGAAGAGGTTCTATTCATGTTACTGTGTGTTAAGGTGAGGAAGAGGTTCTATTCATGTTACTGTGTGTTAAGGTGAGGAAGAGGTTCTATTCATGTTACTGTGTGTTAAGGTGAGGAAGAGGTTCTATTCATGTTACTGTGTGTTAAGGTAAGGAAGAGGTTCTATTCATGTTACTGTGTGTTAACGTGAGGAAGAGGTTCTATTCATGTTACTGTGTGTTAAGGTGAGGAAGAGGTTCTATTCATGTTACTGTGTGTGTTAAGGTGAGGAAGAGGTTCTATTCATGTTACTGTGTGTTAACGTGAGGAAGAGGTTCTATTCATGTTACTTGTGTGTTAACGTGAGGAAGAGGTTCTATTCATGTTACTGTGTGTTAAGGTGAGGAAGAGGTTCTATTCATGGTACGTGTGTGTTAAGGTGAGGAAGAGATTCTATTCATGTTACTGTGTGTTAAGGTGAGGAAGAGGTTATATTCATGTTACTGTGTGTTAAGGTGAGGAAGAGGTTCTATTCATGTTACGTGTGTGTTAAGGTGAGGAAGAGGTTCTATTCATGTTACTGTGTGTTAACGTGAGGAAGAGGTTCTATTCATGTTACTGTGTGTTAACGTGAGGAAGAGGTTCTATTCATGTTACTGTGTATTAAGGTGAGGAAGAGGTTCTATTCATGTTACTGTGTGTTAAGGTGAGGAAGAGGTTCTATTCATGTTACTGTGTGTTAAGGTGAGGAAGAGGTTCTATTCATGTTACTGTGTGTTAAGGTGAGGAAGAGGTTCTATTCATGTTACTGTGTGTTAAGGTGAGGAAGAGGTTCTATTCATGTTACTGTGTGTTAAGGTGAGGAAGAGGTTCTATTCATGTTACTGTGTGTTAACGTGAGGAAGAGGTTCTATTCATGTTACTGTGTGTTAAGGTGAGGAAGAGGTTCTATTCATGGTACTGTGTGTTAAGGTGAGGAAGAGATTCTATTCATGTTACTGTGTGTTAAGGTGAGGAAGAGGTTATATTCATGTTACTGTGTGTTAAGGTGAGGAAGAGGTTATATTCATGTTACTGTGTGTTAAGGTGAGGAAGAGGTTCTATTCATGTTACTGTGTGTTAAGGTGAGGAAGAGGTTCTATTCATGTTACTGTGTGTTAAGGTGAGGAAGAGGTTCTATTCATGTTACTGTGTGTTAAGGTGAGGAAGAGGTTCTATTCATGTTACTGTGTGTTAACGTGAGGAAGAGGTTCTATTCATGTTACTGTGTGTTAACGTGAGGAAGAGGTTCTATTCATGTTACTGTGTGTTAACGTGAGGAAGAGGTTCTATTCATGTTACTGTGTGTTAAGGTGAGGAAGAGGTTCTATTCATGTTACTGTGTGTTAACGTGAGGAAGAGGTTCTATTCATGTTACTGTGTGTTAACGTGAGGAAGAGGTTCTATTCATGTTACTGTGTGTTAAGGTGAGGAAGAGGTTCTATTCATGTTACTGTGTGTTAAGGTGAGGAAGAGGTTCTATTCATGTTACTGTGTGTGTTAAGGTGAGGAAGAGGTTCTATTCATGTTACTGTGTGTTAAGGTGAGGAAGAGGTTCTATTCATGTTACTGTGTGTTAAGGTGAGGAAGAGGTTCTATTCATGGTACTGTGTGTTAAGGTGAGGAAGAGATTATATTCATGTTACTGTGTGTTAAGGTGAGGAAGAGGTTCTATTCATGTTACTGTGTGTTAAGGTGAGGAAGAGGTTCTATTCATGTTACTGTGTGTTAAGGTGAGGAAGAGGTTCTATTCATGTTACTGTGTGTTAACGTGAGGAAGAGGTTCTATTCATGTTACTGTGTGTGTTAAGGTGAGGAAGAGGTTCTATTCATGTTACTGTGTGTTAACGTGAGGAAGAGGTTCTATTCATGTTACTGTGTGTTAAGGTGAGGAAGAGGTTCTATTCATGTTACTTGTGTGTTAACGTGAGGAAGAGGTTCTATTCATGTTACTGTGTGTTAAGGTGAGGAAGAGGTTCTATTCATGTTACTGTGTGTTAAGGTGAGGAAGAGGTTCTATTCATGTTACTGTGTGTTAAGGTGAGGAAGAGGTTATATTCATGTTACTGTGTGTTAAGGTGAGGAAGAGGTTATATTCATGTTACTGTGTGTTAAGGTGAGGAAGAGGTTCTATTCATGTTACTGTGTGTTAAGGTGAGGAAGAGGTTCTATTCATGTTACGTGTGTGTTAAGGTGAGGAAGAGGTTCTATTCATGTTACTGTGTGTTAACGTGAGGAAGAGGTTCTATTCATGTTACTGTGTGTTAAGGTGAGGAAGAGGTTCTATTCATGGTACTGTGTGTTAAGGTGAGAAGAGGTTCTATTCATGTTACTGTGTGTTAAGGTGAGGAAGAGGTTCTATTCATGTTACTGTGTGTTAAGGTGAGGAAGAGGTTATATTCATGTTACTGTGTGTTAAGGTGAGGAAGAGGTTCTATTCATGTTACTGTGTGTTAACGTGAGGAAGAGGTTATATTCATGTTACTGTGTGTTAACGTGAGGAAGAGGTTATATTCATGTTACTGTGTGTTAAGGTGAGGAAGAGGTTCTATTCATGTTACTGTGTGTTAAGGTGAGGAAGAGGTTCTATTCATGTTACTGTGTGTTAAGGTGAGGAAGAGGTTCTATTCATGATACTGTGTGTTAACGTGAAGAAGAGGTTCTATTCATGTTACTGTGTGTTAACGTGAGGAAGAGGTTCTATTCATGTTACTGTGTGTTAATGTGAGGAAGAGGTTCTATTCATGTTACTGTGTGTTAAGGTGAGGAAGAGGTTCTATTCATGTTACTGTGTGTTAAGGTGAGGAAGAGGTTCTATTCATGTTACTGTGTGTTAAGGTGAGGAAGAGGTTCTATTCATGTTACTGTGTGTTAACGTGAGGAAGAGGTTCTATTCATGTTACTGTGTGTTAAGGTGAGGAAGAGGTTCTATTCATGTTACTGTGTGTTAACGTGAGGAAGAGGTTCTATTCATGTTACTGTGTGTTAAGGTGAGGAAGAGGTTATATTCATGTTACTGTGTGTTAAGGTGAGGAAGAGGTTCTATTCATGTTACTGTGTGTGTTAAGGTGAGGAAGAGGTTCTATTCATGTTACTGTGTGTTAAGGTGAGGAAGAGGTTCTATTCATGTTACTGTGTGTTAACGTGAGGAAGAGGTTCTATTCATGTTACTGTGTGTTAAGGTGAGGAAGAGGTTCTATTCATGTTACTGTGTGTTAACGTGAGGAAGAGGTTCTATTCATGTTACTGTGTGTTAACGTGAGGAAGAGGTTCTATTCATGTTACTGTGTGTTAACGTGAGGAAGAGGTTCTATTCATGTTACTGTGTGTTAAGGTGAGGAAGAGGTTCTATTCATGTTACTGTGTGTTAACGTGAGGAAGAGGTTCTATTCATGCTACTGTGTGTTAACGTGAGGAAGAGGTTCTATTCATGTTACTGTGTGTTAACGTGAGGAAGAGGTTCTATTCATGTTACTGTGTGTTAACGTGAGGAAGAGGTTCTATTCATGTTACTGTGTGTTAACGTGAGGAAGAGGTTCTATTCATGTTACGTGTGTGTTAAGGTGAGGAAGAGGTTCTATTCATGTTACTGTGTGTTAACGTGAGGAAGAGGTTCTATTCATGTTACTGTGTGTTAACGTGAGGAAGAGGTTCTATTCATGTTACTGTGTGTTAAGGTGAGGAAGAGGTTCTATTCATGTTACTGTGTGTTAACGTGAGGAAGAGGTTCTATTCATGTTACTGTGTGTTAACGTGAGGAAGAGGTTCTATTCATGTTACTGTGTGTTAACGTGAGGAAGAGGTTCTATTCATGTTACTGTGTGTTAAGGTGAGGAAGAGGTTCTATTCATGTTACTGTGTGTTAACGTGAGGAAGAGGTTCTATTCATGTTACTGTGTGTTAACGTGAGGAAGAGGTTATATTCATGTTACTGTGTGTTAAGGTGAGGAAGAGGTTCTATTCATGTTACTGTGTGTTAAGGTGAGGAAGAGGTTCTATTCATGTTACTGTGTGTTAACGTGAGGAAGAGGTATATTCATGTTACTGTGTGTTAACGTGAGGAAGAGGTTCTATTCATGTTACTGTGTGTTAAGGTGAGGAAGAGGTTATATTCATGTTACTGTGTGTTAAGGTGAGGAAGAGGTTCTATTCATGTTACTGTGTGTTAAGGTGAGGAAGAGGTTCTATTCATGTTACTGTGTGTTAAGGTGAGGAAGAGGTTCTATTCATGTTACTGTGTGTTAACGTGAGGAAGAGGTTCTATTCATGTTACTGTGTATTAAGGTGAGGAAGAGGTTCTATTCATGTTACTGTGTGTTAACGTGAGGAAGAGGTAATATTCATGTTACTGTGTGTTAAGGTGAGGAAGAGGTTCTATTCATGTTACTGTGTGTTAAGGTGAGGAAGAGGTTCTATTCATGTTACTGTGTGTTAAGGTGAGGAAGAGGTTCTATTCATGTTACTGTGTGTTAAGGTGAGGAAGAGGTTCTATTCATGTTACTGTGTGTGTTAAGGTGAGGAAGAGGTTCTATTCATGTTACTGTGTGTTAACGTGAGGAAGAGGTTCTATTCATGTTACTGTGTGTTAACGTGAGGAAGAGGTTCTATTCATGTTACTGTGTATTAAGGTGAGGAAGAGGTTCTATTCATGTTACTGTGTGTTAAGGTGAGGAAGAGGTTCTATTCATGTTACTGTGTGTTAAGGTGAGGAAGAGGTTCTATTCATGTTACTGTGTGTTAACGTGAGGAAGAGGTTCTATTCATGTTACTGTGTGTTAAGGTGAGGAAGAGGTTATATTCATGGTACTGTGTGTTAAGGTGAGGAAGAGATTCTATTCATGTTACTGTGTGTTAAGGAGGAAGAGGTTCTATTCATGTTACTGTGTGTTAAGGTGAGGAAGAGGTTATATTCATGTTACGTGTGTTAAGGTGAGGAAGAGGTTCTATTCATGTTACTGTGTGTTAACGTGAGGAAGAGGTTATATTCATGTTACTGTGTGTTAACGTGAGGAAGAGGTTCTATTCATGTTACTGTGTGTTAAGGTGAGGAAGAGGTTCTATTCATGTTACTGTGTGTTAAGGTGAGGAAGAGGTTCTATTCATGGTACTGTGTGTTAACGTGAGGAAGAGATTCTATTCATGTTACTGTGTGTTAAGGTGAGGAAGAGGTTCTATTCATGTTACTGTGTGTTAACGTGAGGAAGAGGTTCTATTCATGTTACTGTGTGTTAAGGTGAGGAAGAGGTTATATTCATGTTACTGTGTGTGTTAACGTGAGGAAGAGGTTCTATTCATGTTACTGTGTGTTAACGTGAGGAAGAGGTTCTATTCATGTTACTGTGTGTTAAGGTGAGGAAGAGGTTCTATTCATGTTACTGTGTGTTAACGTGAGGAAGAGGTTCTATTCATGTTACTGTGTGTTAAGGTGAGGAAGAGGTTCTATTCATGTTACTGTGTGTGTTAACGTGAGGAAGAGGTTCTATTCATGTTACTGTGTGTTAAGGTGAGGAAGAGGTTCTATTCATGTTACTGTGTGTTAACGTGAGGAAGAGGTTCTATTCATGTTACTGTGTGTTAACGTGAGGAAGAGGTTATATTCATGTTACTGTGTGTTAAGGTGAGGAAGAGGTTCTATTCATGTTACTGTGTGTTAACGTGAGGAAGAGGTTCTATTCATGTTACGTGTGTGTTAAGGTGAGGAAGAGGTTCTATTCATGTTACTGTGTGTTAACGTGAGGAAGAGGTTCTATTCATGTTACTGTGTGTTAAGGTGAGGAAGAGGTTCTATTCATGGTATTGTGTGTTAAGGGTGAGGGAAGAGATTTCTATTCATGTTAC
>NW_025536959.1:0-27500 GCF_020615455.1 Coregonus clupeaformis
TCTACAAAATACCAGCCCGGTCTCAGAAAACACGAGCATAGTAAACGCGGAATCAGGACACTACAGGGATGTAAGCTCAGTTGGGATAGAGCGACGGCGTTCACTGCAACGCAGGGTTGTGGGTTCGATTCCCCACGGGGGCCAGTATAAAAAATGTATTCACAGAACTGTAAGTCGCATCTGGACAAGAGCGTCTCAAATGGACTAAATTTGTAAATATAAATGTAAAATTAGATAGTATGATATGTTACGTGTTTGGTTTGGTTACATAAGACAGAAGGAATTGCCTTAAAGGGATACTTCGGATGCTTGCGTGCACCACAGACTTCCAGTCATTGTGCTATCTGCAGAAGTGTAGCAATTGCGCTAACATAGTTACCAATCCCTTCAAACTGCACATACAAATCTCGCATCCTGAGTTCCATCTAACTCCTGGGAAGTAGTATAAAGGGAGCTTCATTGACATAATCTCGGAAGTATCCCTTTAAAGGCAAAAACAAGTAGGTAGATTGGTAGGCATATAATGCAATCTGTAGAACCCAAAGGTTGCGTGTTCAAATCTCATCACTGACAGATTGAACATTTTAAAGAAATTAGCATCTTAAAACTACCACACTACTTTTTATCTGCCCACTTGCATCTACCCAGCGTGTTAGTAACTCCTTACCCCTAACCCACTCCAACTTAATCCCTAACCCCTAGGCTAGAATGTTATCCACCCAAAGCTAATATTAAGCGTTAGCTATTGCTTTAACGTTAACAGAAATTGGAATTTATAACTTATCATGCGTTTGCCAAATTCTTAACATATTGTACCAATTGCTATTAATAACATATTGATGCAATTGCAATTCGTGGATATCCACAAATGAATACATACCATACAAAATGTAGCATATCTTTGAGTGTCACGGTATTTACATTTACATATATATATATGTTATGTCTACCCATGATTCCAGGTTGCAAATACATGTAGCCTATGCCTATAATTATCATGACTGACATACTGTATTAGTCTAAGCAAATGTTCCTTCCCCAGTGAGACATAACTTCTTTATAAATGCTATACATTCCATACATATTTTTAAAGAGCTAAAGTTAATGGAAACCATAGAAGCCAAAAAAATAGGGAACTTAAATGATCGAGAATAATTTAAAAGTTCAAGAAACTCATCACAGTTATAGGTCTGGTATAATTACGCATGGCTAAATAAATATTAGCAAATGCACCTGCCAGAAACTTACCTGGAAGACAGGTACATAGGAAGGTTACAATTAGCGTTATACGTCCCACTTCTGGAAGTTATCTCCAAGATATCCTATCACTGTCACTGGAGAGTTTGTTTGCACGTGTGTATGTCCCTCTCACGTCCTGTCCCGGTGTTTGTAGTGTCTGCGCCTTGGGTAGCACAGCCGATTGAGCGGTTCTCAGTCCACAAGACTGTGTTTTAATTGAGTGCTCCGTGTTTGCTGTCTCTGTCGGCGATGTCCGACCCACTCGGGCTAGGAATTCCCACTTCCCCGGACCGGCACTACGAAGGAGCTAGGCGAGGGAGGCATGTCCACCGACCAGCAAATCCCAACAACAGAACTGAGAAAAAAGACATACAACACACACACACACACACACACACACACACACACACACACACACACACACACACACACACACACACACACACACACACACACACACACACACACACACACCCCAGAAGACAGTCGGTCACCTTATTATTTGTTATGGTGATCAAATGGCATAAGGGGACAAAAAAACACACTGACCAATCACAGTGCTGCATTAGGCTTCAATGGGAAGACACTCTATGGAATGTGCAATTAAATTATCTGGTAATTAGCCAATTATTTGTGACTGGAGTCCTGTTTGTACACATATCTCATCCATCATCTTTACAGTTCGGACCCTGGCAACCCCTTACAGACAGACTCTCTTTTAAAGACCCTGGATTATTTATTATTGTAAAAAAAAAAGAAAAAAAAGAATGCATATTAACGCCGACACACACTCACCCACTCACACAGACACTCTTCACATACGCTGCTGCTACTCTCTTTATTACTATCCTGATTGCCTGGTCACTTATTACCCTACCTCAATTACCTCAAGTACCTCGTACCCCCACATTGACTCAGTACTGGTACTCCTTATTATACTGAACAAAAAATATAAATGTAACATGTAAGTGTAGGTCCCATGTTTCATGAGCTGAAATAAAAGATCTCAGGAAATGTTCCATAAGCACAAAAGCGTATTTCTCAAAACTTTTATGCAGAAATTTGTTTACATCCCTGTTAGTGAGCATTTCTACTTTGCCAAGATAATCCATCCACCTGACAGGTATGGCATATCAATAAGATGATTAAACAGCATGATCATTACACAGGTGCACCTTGTGCTGGGGACAATAAAAGGCACTCTAAAATGTGCAGTTTTGTCACACAACACAATGCCACAGATGTCTCAAGTTTTGAGGGAGCGTGCAATTGGCATGCTGACTGCAAGAATGTCCACCAGAGCTGTTGCCAGAGAATTTTAATCTTTCTCTATCTTTCTCTACATTTCTCCACCATAACATAGTTTTAGAGAATTTAGAAGTACGTCCAACCGACCTCACAACCACAGACCACGTGTATGGCGTTGTGTGGGCGAGCGGTTTGCTGATGTCAATGTTGTGAACAGAGTGCCCCATGGTGGTGTGGTTATGGTATGGGCAGGCATAAGCTGCGGACAACGAACACAATTTAATTATATCGATGGTAATTTGAATACACAGAGATACCGTGACGAGGCCCATTGTCGTGCCATTCATCCGCTGGCATCACCTCATGTTTCAGCATGATAATGCACAGCCCCATGTCGCAAGGATCTGTACACAATTCCTGGAATCTGAAAATGTCCCAGTTGTTCCATGGCCTGCATAATCACCAGACATGTCACCCATTGAGCATGTTTGGGATGCTCTGGATCGACGTGTAGGACAGCATGTTCCAGTTCCCGCCAATATCTAGCAACTTCGCACAGCCATTGAAGAGGAGTGGGACAACATTCCACAGGCCACAATCAACAGCCTGATCAACTCTATGCGAAGGAGATGTGTCGCGCTGCATGAGGCAAATGGTGGTCACACCAGATACTGACTGGCTCTCTGATCTACGCCCCTTCCTTTTTTTTAAAGGTATCTGTGACCAATAGATGCATATCTGTACTCCCAGTCATGTGAAATCCATAGATTAGGGTCTAATGAATTCATTTCAATTGACTGATTTAATTTCTTTGAAATTGTTTAAAAAAAAAAAAAGTTTATATTTTTGTTCAGTATACACAGTATAGCCTCAATAATGTTATTTTATTGTGTTACTATTTCCTTTTTTATTTAGCAAATATTTGTTCTTACTTTTTAACTCTGCATTGTTGGGAAAGGGCTCGTAAGTAAGCATTTCACGGTAAAGTCTACACCTGTTGTATTTGGAAGAGAGGGATGTGGGTGTATAACGAGAGGGATGTGGGTGTATAAAGAGAAGAGAGGGATGTGGGTGTATAAAGAGAGGGATGTGGGTGTATAAAGAGAAGAGAGGGATGTGGGTGTATAAAGAGAAGAGAGGGATGTGGGTGTATAAAGAGAAGTGAGGGATGTGGGTGTATAAAGAGAAGAGAGGGATGTGGGTGTATAAAGAGAAGTGAGGGATGTGGGTGTATAAAAAGAAGAGAGGGATGTGGGTGTATACAGAGAAGAGAGGGATGTGGGTGTATAAAGAGAAGAGAGGGATGTGGGTGTATAAAGAGAAGAGAGGCATGTGGGTGTATAAAGAGAGGGATGTGGGTGTATAAAGAGAAGAGAGGGATGTGGGTGTATAAAGAGAGGAATGTGGGTGTATAAAGAGAAGAGAGGGATGTGGGTGTATAAAGAGAAGATAGGGATGTGGGTGTATAAAGAGAAGAGAGGGATGTGGGTGTATAAAGAGAAGAGAGGGATGTGGGTGTATAAAGAGAGGGATGTGGGTGTATAAAGAGAAGAGAGGGATGTGGGTGTATAAAGAGAGGGATGTGGGTGTATAAAGAGAAGAGAGGGATGTAGGTGTATATAGAGAGGGATGTGGGTGTATAAAGAGAAGAGAGGGATGTAGGTGTATAAAGAGAGGGATATGGGTGTATAAAGAGAAGAGAGGGATGTGGGTGTATAAAGAGAAGAGAGGGATGTGGGTGTATAAAGAGAGGGATGTGGGTGTATAAAGAGAAGAGAGTGATGTGGGTGTATAAAGAGAAGAGAGGGATGTGGGTGTATAAAGAGAGGGATGTGGGTGTATAAAGAGAAGAGAGAGGGATGTGGGTGAATAAAGAGAAGAGAGGGGATGTGGGTGTATAAAGAGAAAGAGAGGGATGTGTGTGTATAAAGAGAAGAGAGGGATGTGGGTGTATAAAGAGAAGAGAGGGATGTGGGTGTATAAAGAGAAGAGAGAGATGTGGGTGTATAAAGAGAAGAGAGTGATGTGGGTGTATAAAGAAAGAGGATGTGGGTGTATAAAGAAGAGAAGACGGGATGTGGGTGTATAAAGAGAGGGGGATGTGGGTGTATAAAGAGAAGAGAGGGATGTGGGTGTATAAAGAGAAGAGAGTGATGTGGGTGTATAAAGAGAAGAGAGGGATGTGGGTGTATAAAGAGAAGAGCGGGATGTGGGTGTATAAAGAGAAGAGAGGGATGTGGGTGTATAAAGAAGAGGGATGCTGGGTGTATAAAGATAAGAGAGGGATGTGGGTGTATAAAGAGAAGAGAGGGATGTGGGTGTATAAAGAGAAGAGAGGGATGTGGGTGTATAAAGAGAAGAGGGATGTGGGTGTATAAAGAGAAGAGAGTGATGTGGGTGTATAAAGAGAATAGAGGGATGTGGGTATATAAAGAGAAGAGAGGGATGTGGGTGTATAAAGAGAAGAGAGGGATGTGTGTGTATAAAGAGAAGAGAGGGATGTGGGTGTATAAAGAGAAGAGAGGGATGTGGGTGTATAAAGAGAAGAGAGAGATGTGGGTGTATAAAGAGAAGAGAGTGATGTGGGTGTATAAAGAGAAGAGAGGGATGTGGGTGTATAAAGAGAAGAGCGGGATGTGGGTGTATAAAGAGAAAGGGATGTGGGTGTATAAAGAAGAGGATGTGGGTGTATAAAGAAGAGGGATGTGGGTGTATAAAGAGAAGAGAGGATGGGGGTATAAAGAGAAGAGAGGGATGTGGGTGTATAAAGAGAAAGAGCGGGATGTGGGTGTATAAAGAGAAGAGAGGGATGTGGGTGTATAAAGAGAGGGATGTGGGTGTATAAAGATAAGAGAGGGATGTGGGTGTATAAAGAGAAGAGAGGGATGTGGGTGTATAAAGAGAAGAGAGGGATGTGGGTGTATAAAGAGAGGGATGTGGGTGTATAAAGTGAAGAGAGGGATGTGGGTGTATAAAGAGAAGAGAGGGATGTGGGTGTATAAAGAGAAGAGAGGGATGTGGGTGTATAAAGAGAGGGATGTTGGTGTATAAAGAGAAGAGAGGGATGTGGGTGTATAAAGAGAAGAGAGGGATGTGGGTGTATAAAGAGAAGAGAGGGATGTGGGTGTATAAAGAGAAGAGAGGGATGTGGGTGTATAAAGAGAAGAGAGGCATGTGGGTATATAAAGAGAAGAGAGGGAGGTGGGTGTATAAAGAGAGGAATGTGGGTGTATAAAGAGAAGAGAGGGATGTGGGTGTATAAAGAGAAGAGAGGGATGTGGGTGTATAAAGAGAAGATAGGGATATGGGTGTATAAAGAGAAGAGAGGGATGTGGGTGTATAAAGACAGGGATGTGGGTGTATAAAGAGAAGAGAGGGATGTGGGTGTATAAAGAGAAGAGAGGGATGTGGGTGTATAAAGAGAGGGATGTGGGTGTATAAAGAGAAGAGAGTGATGTGGGTGTATAAAGAGAGAGAGAAATGTGGGTGTATAAAGAGAAGAGAGGGATATGGGTGTATAAAGAGAAGAGAGGGATGTGGGTGTAAAAAGAGAGTGATGTGGGTGTTTAAAAAGAAGAGAGGGATGTGGGTGTATAAAGAGAAGAGAGGCATGTGGGTGTATAAAGAGAGGGATGTGGGTGTATAAAGAGAGGGATGTGGGTGTATAAAGAGAGAGAGAAATGTGGGTGTATAAAGAGAAGAGAGGGATATGGGTGTATAAAGAGAAGAGAGGGATGTGGGTGTATAAAGAGAAGAGAGGGATGTGGGTGTATAAAGAGAAGAGAGGCATGTGGGTGTATAAAGAGAGGGGTGTGGGTATATAAAGAGAAGAGAGAGATGTGGGTGTTTAAAAAGAAGAGAGGGATGTGGGTGTATAAAGAGAAGAGAGGCATGTGGGTGTATAAAGAGAGGGATGTGGGTGTATAAAGAGAAGAGAGGGATGTGGGTGTATAAAGAGAAGAGAGGGATGTGGGTGTATAAAGAGAAGAGAGGGATGTGGGTGTTTAAAAAGAAGAGAGGGATGTGGGTGTATAAAGAGAAGAGAGGCATGTGGGTGTATAAAGAGAGGGATGTGGGTGTATAAAGAGAAGAGAGGGATGTGTGTGTATAAAGAGAGGGATGTGGGTATATAAAGAGAAGAGAGAGATGTGGGTGTTTAAAAAGAAGAGAGGGATGTGGGTGTATAAAGAGAAGAGAGGCATGTGGGTGTATAAAGAGAGGGATGTGGGTGTATAGAGAGAAGAGAGGGATGTGGGTGTATAAAGAGAAGAGAGCGATGTGGGTGTATAAAGAGAAGAGAGGGATGTGGGTGTATAAAGAGAAGAGGGATGTGGGTGTATAAAGAGAAGAGAGTGATGTGGGTGTATAAAGAGAATAGAGGGATGTGGGTATATAAAGAGAAGAGAGGGATGTGGGTGTATAAAGAGAAGAGAGGGATGTGCGTGTATAAAGAGAAGAGAGGGATGTGGGTGTATAAAGAGAAGAGAGGGATGTGGGTGTATAAAGAGAAGAGAGGGATGTGGGTGTATAAAGAGAAGAGAGGGATGTGGGTGTATAAAGAGAAGAGAGGGATGTGGGTGTATAAAGAGAGGGATGTGGGTGTATAAAGAGAGGGATGTGGGTGTATAAAGAGAAGAGAGGGATGTGGGTGTATAAAGAGAAGAGAGGGATGTGGGTGTATAAAGAGAAGAGAGGGATGTGGGTGTATAAAGAGAAGAGAGGGATGTGGGTGTATAAAGAGAAGAGAGGGATGTGGGTGTATAAAGAGAAGAGAGGGATGTGGGTGTATAAAGAGAAGAGAGGGATGTGGGTGTATAAAGAGAAGAGAGAGATGTGGGTGTATCAATAACCTCCAGTCCCTCTGGCCTGGTGATGAGGTGAACTTCCCTCCTCAGAGCCAACAGAATGTGACTTGTAATTTCTCGTAAGCTAGGACCTTTTTAATTGAATTTAATGTATTTTCTAAATGTAACTGTGTATTATATTTTCAGTAGCCTATTGTTGACTGCGAACATGAATGAATAAAATCAAATCAACTATTTTAATTGGTGTCCCCATGACTAATTGGCCTTGAAACAAAAGATGTGAAGACACATTTTCCCATGGTGAACTGAAGAAAGGAGGCACAGGGTATGATTGTTAGGCCTAACCATCAGGTATTTGGCTTCAGTGTGGCTTGGGATGCCTCCCATTGACTGGAACGACGTAGGAATTTAGAATTTTAAGGACTCAAGCTCCGGCACAGGATGAAATGTCATGATAATTACCCAAATACAATAGTTTGAACTGCCACCAAAATAAACAACAGCTTTCATCTTTATGGCTGGTGTCAAACAGTGTGACTTCGGCCTGAAGAAAGAAACCCCTATTTGTGGATTGGAAGATAATAAATTGTGCTTCCTGCTCCATTTAAAAAAAATAGGGAAATAGGGAAGGAGGGGAGGGAGGCTTTCTCTTGATGGAATGAGAGAAACACCCACTCACAAACAGACATGGGGCACAGCTTGGGGAACAGCTTGGGGCAGAGCTTGGGGCACAGCTTGGGGCAGGGCTTGGGGCACAGCTTGGGGAAGAGCTTGGGGCACAGCTTGGGGCAGAGCTTGGGGCCCTCGACACTGAAGCCTTCTAGGGGCACCTTGACTTTCCAGCCCTACATCAACTCCTCGCCCTCATACCCTCTAGACCAGGGGTGTCAAACTCATTTTAGCTCAGGGGCCACATGGAGGAAAATCTATTCCCAAGTGGGCCGGACCGGAAAAATCATGGTATATATAACTTAAAAACAACAACTTCAGATTGTTTTCTTTGTTTTAATACGATCAACATACAACATAAAGCTGGAGCCTGAGGACAGTGTGTCCAAAATAGTACAAGCACAACATCACTATTAATCATAAAACACGTCAAGTTTATTTGAAAATTCTAAAGAAAAAGAACACACAAACACACAATGCCTCAGTGATTAACAGAACTGTTTCACAGATCACAGAACTATATCAGGGTGTCATTTCTCAGGCAGAAATGTAGATAAAAATAATGAAATCCTGTTCCCCAAACAAGTGCAAGAACCACAGAGTCAAGAATAGGTTAAATATACAAACAAAATAAAAACAATTAAAAACAATAGCACATCAACATAAAAACATACAGTGGGGAAAAAAAGTATTTAGTCAGCCACCAATTGTGCAAGTTCTCCCACTTAAAAAGATGAGAGAGGCCTGTAATTTTCATCATAGGTACACGTCAACTATGACAGACAAAATGAGAAAAGAATTTCCAGAAAATCACATTGTAGTATTTTTTATGAATTTATTAGCAAATTATGGTGGAAAATAAGTATTTGGTCAATAACAAAAGTTTCTCAATACTTTGTTATATACCCTTTGTTGGCAATGACACAGGTCAAACGTTTTCTGTAAGTCTTCACAAGGTTTTCACACACTGTTGCTGGTATTTTGGCCCATTCCTCCATGCAGATCTCCTCTAGAGCAGTGATGTTTTGGGGCTGTCGCTGGGCAACACGGACTTTCAACTCCCTCCAAAGATGTTCTATGGGGTTGAGATCTGGAGACTGGCTAGGCCACTCCAGGACCTTTGAAATGCTTCTTACGAAGCCACTCCTTCGTTGCCCGGGTGGTGTGTTTGGGATCATTGTCATGCTGAAAGACCCAGCCACGTTTCATCTTCAATGCCCTTGCTGATGGAAGGAGGTTTTCACTCAAAATCTCACGATACATGGCCCCATTCATTCTTTCCTTTACACGGATCAGTCGTCCTGGTCCCTTTGCAGAAAAAACAGCCCCAAAGCATGATGTTTCCACCCCCATGTTTCACAGTAGGTATGGTGTTCTTTGGATGCAACTCAGCATTCTTTGTCCTCCAAACACGACCGAGTTTAGTTTTTACCAAAAAGTTATATTTTGGTTTCATCTGACCATATGACATTCTCCCAATCCTCTTCTGGATCATCCAAATGCACTCTAGCAAACTTCAGACGGGCCTGGACATGTACTGGCTTAAGCAGGGGGACACGTCTGGCACTGTAGGATTTGGGTCCCTGAGCGGCGTAGTGTGTTACTGATGGTAGGCTTTGTTACTTTGGTCCCAGCTCTCTGCAGGTCATTCACTAGGTCCCCCCTTGTGGTTCTGGGATTTTTGCTCACCGGTCTTGTGATCATTTTGACCCCACGGGGTGAGATCTTACGTGGAGCCCCAGATCGAGGGAGATTATCAGTGGTCTTGTATGTCTTCCATTTCCTAATAATTGCTCCCACAGTTGATTTCTTCAAACCAAGCTGCTTACCTATTGCAGATTCAGTCTTCCCAGCCTGGTGCAGGTCTACAATTGTGTTTATGGTGTCCTTTGACAGCTCTTTGGTCTTGGCCATAGTGGAGTTTGGAGTGTGACTGTTTGAGGTTGTGGACAGGTGTCTTTTATACTGATAACAAGTTCAAACAGGTGCCATTAATACAGGTGACGAGTGGAGGACAGAGGAGCCTCTTAAAGAAGAAGTTACAGGTCTGTGAGAGCCAGAAATCGTGCTTGTTTGTAGGTGACCAAATACTTATTTTCCACCATAATTTGCAAATAAATTCATAAAAAATCCTACAATGTTATTTTCTGGATTTTTTTTCCTCAATTTGTCTGTCATAGTTGACATGTACCTATGATGAAAATTACAGGCCTCGCTCATCTTTTTAAGTGGGAGAACTTGCACAATTGGTGGCTGACTAAATACTTTTTTTCCCCACTGTATAAACATAAATCTGAAAGCGTTGCTCAAACTCCCGTAACAGTCCCGTTATTTTATCTTTGAACCGCTTCATGTCTGCCACATGTTGGGTCGCGCACACATTTTTCAGACAGGGGAAGTGAGCTGCATCACCACCGGCAAGTTGCGTCTCCCACAATGACAGCTTCAACTTGAAAGAACGTATGCTGTCATAATACTGCGTGACAACTTTGTTGCGCCCTTGCAGCTGTTTGTTCGAGTTATTCAGGTGCTCTGTAACATCCACCATAAATGCAAGGTCCTGCATCCATTCTGCCGAATGAAATTCTAACACTGGTTTGCCCTTTTTCTTCCATGAACTGTTCAATTTCTTCTCGTAAATCAAAGAAACGCCTCAGCACAGCACCTCGGATTAACCATCTTACCTCAGTGTGGTATGGCAGGCCATAGATGTGGTCTTTCTCTCTGAGAAGGCTGTCAAACTGACGGTGATTCAGGCTTCTGGATCGGATGAAATTAACAGTTTGGATGACCACCTTCATGACGTTATCCATCTTTAATGACTTGCAACACAAAGCCTCCTGGTGCAAAATACAGTGAAAAGTCAAAAATCACGTCCTCCATTTGCAGATTGCACTTTCTCTCTGAACTTTGTCACAACGCCTGCTTTTTTCCCGATCATTGAGGGCGCACCATCTGTAGCCAGGCTGACAGCGCGGGACCAGTCCACTCCGACCCTGTCCAGCGGCGCCGAAAGTGCGGTAAAAATATCAGCTGCTGTCGTTAGTATCTGTCATCGGCACCAACTCCACGAACTCCTCGGTGACGGTCAATGTGTCATCAACTCGCGGATGAAAATGGCCAGTTGTGCAACATCTGTAATGTCCGTGCTTTCATCAATTGCAACCGAAAAACGCAATAAATGACTTTACTTTTTGCTTCAACTGGCTGTCCAAATCCACTGAAAGATCGGAAATCCTGTCTGCAACTGTGTTTCTTGTCAGGCTGATATTTGCAAAAGCCTGCCGCTTTTCAGGGCACACAATCTCCGCTGCCTTCATCATGCATGTTTTTACAAATTCACCCTCACTAAATGGTTTTGAAGCCACTCGCGATTTCATTAGCAATGAGGTAGCTAGCTTTCACTGCAGCGTCACTGATGTCTCGGCTGTGAGTAAACACAGACTGCTGTTTCTTCAGACCCGCCAACAGTTCATTCACCTTCTCTCATCTCCGCTGTCCTTGAAAGTAGTCATATTTGTCGGCATGAAGACTCACATAGTGGCGACGAAGGTTATATTATTTCAGCACTGCAACATGCTCTGAACACACCAAACATACAGCTTTCCCATTCAATTCCGTGAATAAATAGGATGACCATTTTTCTTGGAACACTCTGCACTCTACGTCCACTTTTCTCTTTTTGACAGAGACATATTGGGGCAATGAGGGTGCCAAAGCACATAATGTTAAAAAGTAGAAGCCGTAATAAATATCGCGGGCAAAACAAAGTAGCTCATTGGCTGCACGTGCTTGACCTACTTGCTCTGCCCCGGTATAAACAGTTTGCTTGCTTAACACAATTGCTATTTTTTTTTTTTTTTATCATCTCGCCGGGCGGATTAAACCCGTTTGCGGGCCTGATCCGGCCCGCGGGCCGGACGTTTGACACCCCTGCTCTAGACACTTCTAGTCCTGTGTCTTCTGCACCCATTGCTCATTACCTCAGTCCTAGAGAGAGAGACAGATACACAGAGAGAGACAGAGACAGAGTGAGAGAGACAGATACACAGAGAGAGAGAGACAGAGAGAGAGAGAGACAGACATACACAGAGAGAGGCAGAGACAGAGAGAGACAGATACACAGAGAGACAGACAGAGCGAGAGAGACAGATACACAGAGAGAGACAGAGACAGAGAGACAGACATACACAGAGAGAGACAGAGACAGAGAGAGAGAGACAGACACACAGAGAGAGACAGAGACAGAGAGAGAGAGAGAGAGAGAGAGAGAGAGAGAGAGAGAGAGAGAGAGTTGGCATGGCCCTCGGCTCTGTGTTAGTTGGCATAGTTGGCATGGCCCTCGGCTCTGTGTAGTTGGTGAGCTGCCACTCTAAACCCTGGCGACCCCAGATCACTGCCAGACCAGGGCCATGCCAACTAGCAGGCCATAGTAACTCTCCATACAGGATCTAAACATGGTCCATGTGTTACAGGAGGGGGTCGCAGTTCCGGAGCGACCCACTAGGTGTCATCCTCCGACAACCTTTAGGCACCTCCTCACTCACAGTCGGGACTAATCATCATCCTATTGGTGTCACCTGTGTCTTCCTGTTCACCTGTGTATTTATGCCCTCACTTCCCTGTGTTCCCTTTGCTCAGTTTTCTCTGCTAGTTTCACTATGCCTAGCAGTACTACTTAGTGTCTGATCGCGGGACGTATGGACAGGTACGTGAGAAGTGTTCTCCCTGTTTAGTCAGTGTTTCAGTCACAGTTAGTATTTCGTATTTTTGGCTGTCAGCCTGTTTTTTTGGAGTCTTATTTGCTCCGCCTTTCTTTTTCGTGTGAAGTCCGTTGTTTTGTATCCTGGCTTCGGGACCACCAGTTAAAAGATCCTTGTTTCACCATCTCTGCCTACTGTCTATCCTGCACCGCACCAGGGTCACACCTCACCTCAACCCTTACAGTCCATGTGGTGTGTTGCTTCTGATAAAAACGTACTCGGAACATGGTGGCCATATTCTCAGAATATCAGACATTTTTATATTTACAGCGGCATTTCTGTACTTTCTCACATTTGCAATTTTTAAGCAATGATGATGCCAGTTATACCAAAACAATACACAACACACACAGTTCCATCTCCAAGTTTTAATGTGAAAAAAACAAACAGACAAATTGCAACAGAATCACTTGGGACCAGTGTTGGGGGTAATATATTACTTACAGCACTTTGAAGTAAATCTCAGCTCTGTTAAAAGCACACTCAAGAAAACCTTTTTATTGATCATTAGTGATTCAGAAGTGTCATCAAAGTGACATTAGACAACTATACAGAAAGCCCTTCAATTGCTGAAATATGTAAATAAGGTCAGTGATAAAAATAGTCTGATTTAACTGATCCACAAACGGTGGCGTAGCAGGGAGAACCGTCAAATCCTAGGTGAGGACATGTTGAATAATAACTACTGTTTAATTGAACTTCCACTATGTAATCATGTGTAAGTTGTAAGTTCAAATCCCTATTTTTAAAAGCACTGTGTGTGAGTAACCCTAACCTTGCCAACAGACAAAGAGCTGTGAATGGATCAGTGGTTGACCAATCAGGGCCTTCATTGGCTCGGCAACAGTAACAAGACATGATGTAATTCATTTTTCTTTGGACACATAAATGTTCTTGCTAGCATGCCCGTGTTAGCATTGGCTCGCGATAGCATGCCCGTGTTAGCATTGGCTCGCGATAGCATGCCCGTGTTAGCATTGGCTCGCGATAGCATGCCCGTGTTAGCATTGGCTCGCGATAGCATGCCCGTGTTAGCATTGGCTCGCGAAACTGCCTCTTAACTTCCTTCATACTGGACACATAGACATCAGTGGAGAACGGCTCATCATAATGTCCGGAACGGAGCTAATGGAATGGCATCAAACACCTGGAAACCATGGAAACCATGTGTTTGATGTATTTGATACCATTCCACTGATTCCGCTCCTGTCATTACCATGAGCCCATTGTCCCCAATTAAGGTGCCGCCAACCTCCTGTGATAGACATAAGAAATAGTTTCCACAAGTTCATCTGACTCTGGGGATAAAAATAAAGGGCCTCATTGCCAAAATCTGGAAATATCCCTTTAATCTGATGTTCTGAGAACATGTTCTGTGTATGTTTGGTGGACGTTGATGGAATATTCTCCTAACCCACAGAATACTGGACACATTCATGATCTTGCAACATTCCCATGAAACATGTCTACAACATTAATATCTTAGGTTCTGAGAACATGTTCTATTTGACGTTAAGGGAATGGTCTCTTGAGAACATTCCTTGCACATCACGGGAACATTCCTATGAAACTGTTTGTTAATGACCAAATTAGACTCTTAAAGGAATGTTCTCTAAAGTTGTGGAAATGTTTGTTGTTAGCTGGGTAGTAACTCTCCATACAACTACATTTACATTTTAGTCATTTAGCAGACGCTCTTATCCAGAGCGACTTATAGTTAGTGAGTGCATACATTATTTTAAATGTTTTTTTTGTGTGTTTTTTTCATACTGGCCCCCCGTGGGAATCGAACCCACAACCCTGGCGTTGCAAACGCCATGCTCTACCAACTGAGCTACATCCCAACTACAGAGTGTATCTAAGGGTAACCAGTAACCTTTCACCTCACTCACTACTCTGAGGGTAACCAGTAACCTTTTACCTCACTCACTACTCTGAGGGTAACCAGTAACCTTTCACCTCACTCACTGCTCTAAGACCCTTACGTGTGTGTGTGTGTGTTGTTAGGAATTAGGTTTGAGTCCGTGACAGTGTGTGTCTGCGTATCTGTGTAACTCTGCGATGCCTCCTCCTCTCCCCACCTCTAAGTAATTTAATCCCTACTAGCGGTGTCAGTCCCCACAGTCTCCATTCAGACCTTGACTTCCGCCCACCCCTACCTCTAGCCTCACTGAGCCAGTGGGTGACAGGGAAAGGAGGTGGAGGAGGAGGAGGAAGAAGAGGAGAAGAAGGATGGTTCCCACCAGAGAGAAACCACAAGACTACATGTGATTTCCTCTCCTTGGTGTTTCACGCCTGTGTTCCTCTCTCTCTTCCTGAGTGGTTATCAGGCCACTCTCCAGAAAGGACATCTGGTAAAATGATTATTGTAATGCCTTAGAGAGAGAGAGAGAGAGAGAGAGAGAGAGAGATTAACAGCGACACATCTATGTGCCATTGCAATGAACATGAATCTACAATGTTTCAAATTCACTGGGCAAAACACATAAGCTACACACGTTACCAAACAAAACGTACATCATAAACGGAGTGAAGACAAAACTCTGAAGGCGGAGAGGAGAGCAGCCCACCGTGTTATGGCTCACCTCCTGTGGCTTATTTCAAGGGCTCCGGGGCCTTTGGGCCGGATTAGCTGAATGGTGGAGCAGTGCGTGGTGGGCCGGAGAGCGGCAGTGCTGTGAGCCGGTGTCGCCGTAGTGATCTGCCAGGTACGCCGGCGAGATTAGAGCCCAGAGGCGCTGGCACTGAGAGAGGGGGGACGTATCCCGCACACCCGTCAGCCCCGACACAGGAAGGGACAAAGGCCAGTGAAGAAAGAGGGCATCCCCCACCTAGATAAGACTATGTAATAGATTTTGACCGGATACAGAATAGCTACACTATATATACAAAAGTATGTGGACACCATTTCAAAATTAGTGGATTCGGCTATTTCAGCCACACCCGTTGATGACAGGTGTATAAAATCGAGCACACAGCCATGCAATCTCTATAGACAAACATTGGCAGTAGAATGGCCTTACTGAAGAGCTCAGTGACGTTCAACATGGCACCGTCATAGGATTCCACCTTTCCAACAAGTCAGTTCGTCAAATTTCTGCCCTGCTACAGCTGCCCTGGTCAACTGTAAGTGCTGTTATTGTGAAGTGGAAACGTTTAGGAGCAACAACGGCTCATCCGCAAAGTTGTAGGCTGAAGCGCGTAAAGATTATCTGTCCTCGGTTGCAACACTCACTATCGAGTTCCAAACTGCCTCTGGAAGCAAGGTCAGCACAAGAACTGTTCGTCGGGAGCTTCATGAAATGAGTTTCCATGGCCGAGTAGCCGCACACAAGCCTAAAATCATCATGTGCAATGCCAAGCCTTGGCTGGAGTAGTGTAAAGCTCGCCGCCATTGGACTCTGGAGCAGTGGAAACGCGTTCTCTGTAGTGAAGAATTGCACTTCACCTGGCAGTACGATGGACGAATCTGGGTTTGGCGGATGCCAGAAGAACGCTACCTGCCCCAATGCATAGTGCCAACTGTAAAGTTTGGTGGAGGAGGAATAATGGTCTGGGGCTGTTTTTCATGGTTCGGGCTAGGCCCCTTAGTTTCAGTGAAGTGTTATCTTAACGCTACAGCATACAATGACATTCTGGACGATTCTGTGCTTCCAACTTTGTGGCAGCAGTTTGGGAAAGGCCCTTTCCTGTTTCAGCATGACAATGCCTCCGTGCACAAAGCGAGGTCCATACAGAAATGGTTTGTCGAGATCGGTGTGGAAGAACTTGACTGGCCTGCACAGAGCCCTGACCTCAACCCCATCGAACACCTTTTAGATTAATTGGAACACCGACTGCGAGCCAGGGCCCAACATCAGTGCCCGACCTCACTAATGCTGTTGTGGCTGAATGGAAGCAAGTCCCCGCAGCAATGTTCCAACATCTAGTGCATAGGTCACTAACAGGCGGACCGCGGTCCGGATCCGGACCCAGAAGCCGTCCCATACGGACCTGGACCAAAACAAAAGATTATGAATTAAAACATGACGGGGCGCTTCTATTTTAATATGCACAGCTTTTGTAGTCTTTACTGGTACTCGTTTTGTGAATGAGGAAACTCACCGACCAATTGCATGTGAGTTAAGCGATCCCACGTGATACCACTCAGCCAATGAAGTCTTTGCATTCCTGGCGGTAAACATTGGGACTCTACAGTGCAGACAGATGAGAGTTTTAGAGGCAAGTTACCAAGGAAAAGAAAGTCGGATTAAAAAGATAGCGATATATGTAGAAAACAAAGGGAGCGAAAACAGACGAATGAGACGGAGAAAGGGAACAAAACAGACGAGTGAGAAACAGACGAATGAGACGGAGAAAGGGAGAGATACAGACGAGTGTGCCGGAGAAAGCTGAGGAAAATACGAGTGAGACGGAGAAAGTTGACGAAAATATGAGTGAGACGGAGAAAAGGAGCGAAACAGACGAGTGAGGCAGAAAAAGGGTAACAGTTAGAGAAAATAAGGAACAAATGGCACTCTCCAAAAAAAAGAAAAAGTGGACAATGAAAACAGAGCATTTAATCCAGAATGGACAGACTCCACCAGGATCCTGAGCAACACATTCACTGCCCAACAACGTGCTCTTGAGTGTTCCCTCAGAGTTTCTTGGATTTTGGGTAAACACAAAAGCCATTTACAGATGGAGGGGTTGTCAAAGAATGCATGAGGGCAGTAGCTGAAACACTACTTGAGGGAAAACAAAAAAATGAGCTTTGTGATAAAATAAAGCAAATTCCCATGTCAGCATCATCTGCCACAAAGAAAAGTGAAATATTAACTCAGGATGTGCTAACCCAGCTAGATGAAGCCATGCATAAGGCACCATGTGTAGGCTTAGCTGTGGATGAGTCCACTGACATATGTGACAATGCTCAGCTGTTAGTGTTTGCCAGGTTTTTCAACACAGCCCAGAAAACATTCTGTGAAGACATGTTAGGTGTCACTCCCCTTCAGACCAGTACAAGAGGAGAGGATATCTACCTGGCCATTAAGGAGATGTTAACAAAAAGAGGAATAGAGCCAAAACAAGTGGTTTCAATAACCACAGATGGAGCCCCTTCTATGATAGGGAAAGAAAAAGGAGCTGTAGCAAGACTGAAAGGGGACAATCCTGAGCTTTTATCTTACCATTGCATCATTCATCAATCTGTCCTCTGTGCCTCCCTGTCAGATGAGCATGCTGAGGTGATGAATACAATGATGAAAATGATAAATGTTCTCAGGGCATCCTCTTCCTACCAGCATCGCATGCTTAGGGGAATTCCTCAGAGAAGTTGATGCCAATGCTGATGATCTTTTGCTGCACAACAATGTGAGATGGCTCAGCAAAGGCAGGGTGCTAGAGCGCTTTTGGTCCATCAGGGAGGAATTAGCATCTTTTTGGCAGAGCTAAGCAGTCAGAAGGCAACACAGTTTTCTCTCTTTTAGAAAATGAGAAATGGATGGATAATGTGGCCTTTTTGGTTGACATCACGTCACATCTGAATGAACTGAATTTGAGGCTACAGGGCAAGGACAATTCAATTTGTGAACTGATGACAGCTGTTCGCTCCTTTCAGAGGAAACTTGAAGTGTTCAAGGAAGACCTGCAGGGAGACTGTGTACACTTCCCAGCAGTGCAGGAACAGGTTCAGGGACAGAGAGATTTGTCTTCTTTTGTTGATTTTATTGATAAGCTGATTGTAAACTTCAGCAACCGTTTTGACAGCTTCAGCTTTGGAGAGCAGCTCACCATGTTCATTCAGAACCCATTTCTGATCACAGATGTCAGGGGTTCTCAAAGGAAGTCACACAGCACTTTAAATGGGTAAATGCTGGGTCTCTCCAGATGCAATTGGTTGATCTCCAAGCAGATGTGGCCCTGAAAGAGCAGTTTGTAAGAACTGACCCTTCCACTTTCTGGTTCCAAATGGTCCCTGAGACTGCTTTCCCGGGTCTGAGGAAAGTAGCCCTATACATCTTGACCATGTTTGGCTCCACATACAACTGCGAGGCAGCTTTCTCCACAATGAACATAATTAAAACTAAATATCGTTCCAGGCTCACCAATGAGCACCTTCACATGTGTATGAGAATGGCCCTGACTCCATTCAAGCCCAGGTTTAAAATTCTGGCAAGACAGGCTAAGCTCAATTCTCTCACTGAGCAAAAACATGGTGGAGTGGGATATGAGGGGAAGAAAGTGATACTCTAAAACTGTTCAATTGTTAAGATCTGTTGAGATTTATTATTTGTAAAATTGGTTGAGACTGTTGAGTCCAAGATGTGAAACAGAAAAGGGAAATTCAAACTTTCCTCCCTTTATATTATTTTTCTGAAGTTAAACACTTTTTTTTGAAAATGCACAATTTTCACATTTTATTTATTTTCTCTTATTTTGACATGCAGCCCTAGTTTTATTTAGTTAATTAATGAGAGCACATTGTACATATCTACAGTCGTACATATATGTTCAGTAGGGCTGCCTCTTGAGTCGATTAGTCGACTAATCGGTCGTTTTGGTCTTAGTCGACTAAGATTTCTTTAGTCGATAAGTCATTTTTATGCTTATTCATGCTTAATTACTCATTTCCAAGTAACTTATGAGAACATTTCTGGTGAACACGAGATTTAAAGTGGTGCTTTTGCAGGATTAATTTCGGAGAAACTCAGTTTTACAGATGGTTAATTAACTACATTTATATTGCGCTTTTCTAGTCTTGCACAGCTCTCGTCGATTAAATCAACTAATCGATTAGTCGACAAACTCATATAAGTGTTAGTCGACTAAGAATTTCTTTAGTCGAGGACAACCCTAATGTTCAGTTCTATGTTTCGTGATAATAAATATTGTCAACAAGTTTTTGAATTGTACTGAATTAATTTGATTAGACGGTCAGTTATTGATTACATTCAGAACTACTAGGCTACTTAAATATATATACCACTAAATTGTTAGACATTATGATCTTCTGGACCTTTGCTTCAAAACATTTTCTCTAACAGGACCTTTTTTAAATTTTGTTGAATACCCCTGATCTAGTGGAAAGCCTTCCCAGAAGAGTGGAGGCTTTTATAGCAGCAAAGGGGGGACCAACTCCATATTAATGCCCATGATTTTGGAATGAGATGGATTTGAGGGTCCATGCCAACGCTTTTCAACCTTCTGAGGGGGAAGAGGCGCTGTCGCGTCTTCTTCATGACTGTGTGCGCGTGTGTGGACCATTTCATGTCCTTAGTGATTTGGACACAGAGGAACTTGAAGCTCTCGACCCACTCCATTGCGGCCCCGTCGATGTGGGAGTGCTCGCCCCCACATTTCCTGTAGTCCACGATCAGCTCCTTGGTGTTGCTGACGTTGAGGGAGAGGTTGTTGTCCTGGCACCACACTGCCAGGTCACTAACCTCCTCCCTATAGGCTGTCTCATTGCCGCCGTTGATCAGGCCTACCACCGTTGTGTCGTCAGCAAACTTGATGTTGGAATCGTGCGTAACCACATAGTCGTGGGTGAACAGGGATTACAGGAGGGGACTAAGCACACACCCCTGTGGGGCCCCCGTGTCGAGGGTCAGCGTGGTGGAGGTGACATTGCCTACCCTCACCACCTGGGGTCGGCCCGTCAGGAAGTCCATGATCCAGTTGCAGAGGGAGGTGTTCAGTCCCAGGGTCCTTAGCTTGGAGGAGACTATGGTGTTGAACGCAGAGCTGTAGTCGATGAACAGCATTCTCACATAGGCATTCCTCTAATCTAGGTGGGTGAGGTCAGTGTGGAGTACAGTTGAAATTGCATCATCTATGTATCTGTTGGGGCGATATTCAAATTGGAGTGGGTCTCAAGGGTGTCTGGGATAATGGAGTTGATGTAGTCTCTCGAAGCACTTCATGATTACAAATGTGAGCGCTACAAGGCGTTAGGTATTGTGGCAGGTAGCCTTAAGAGTTCTTGGGAACAGGGATGATGGTGGTCATCTTAAGACGTGGGGATTACAGACTGGAACAAGGAGAGGTTGAAAATGACCGTGTATATGCCTGCCAGCTGTTTGTGATTTTCTGGATTTTTGTTTTAGATTCTGTCTCTCACAGTTGAAGTGTACCTATGATAAAAATTACAGACCTCTACATGCTTTGTAAGTAGGAAAACCTGCAAAATCGGCAGTGTATCAAATACTTGTTCTCCCCTGTACTGTACAGTGGGGGAAAAAAATATTTAGTCAGCCACCAATTGTGCAAGTTCTCCCACTTAAAAAGATGAGAGAGGCCTGTAATTTTCATCATAGGTACACGTCAACTATGACAGACAAAAATATAATTTTTTTCTCCAGAAAATCACATTGTAGGATTTTTAATGAATTTATTTGCAAATTATGGTGGAAAATAAGTATTTGGTCAATAACAAAAGTTTCTCAATACTTTGTTATATACCCTTTGTTGGCAATGACACAGGTCAAACGTTTTCTGTAAGCCTTCACAAGGTTTTCACACACTGTTGCTGGTATTTTGGCCCATTACTCCATGCAGATCTCCTCTAGAGCAGTGATGTTTTGGGGCTGTCGCTGGGCAACACGGACTTTCAATTCCCTCCAAATATTTTCTATGGGGTTGAGATCTGGAGACTGGCTAGGCCACTCCAGGACCTTGAAATGCTTCTTACTGAAGCCACTCCTTCGTTGCCGGGCGGTGTGGTTTGGGATCATTGTCATGCTGAAAGACCCAGCCACGTTTCATCTTCAATGCCCTTGCTGATGGAAGGAGGTTTTCACTCAAAATCTCACGATACATGGCCCCATTCATTCTTTCCTTTACACGGATCAGTCGTCCTGGTCCCTTTGCAGAAAAAACAGCCCCAAAGCATGATGTTTCCACCCCCATGCTTCACAGTAGGTATGGTGTTCTTTGGATGCAACTCAGCATTCTTTGTCCTCCAAACACGACGAGTTGAGTTTTTACCAAAACGTTCTATTTTGGTTTCATCTGACCAAATGACATTCTCCCAATCCTCTTCTGGATCATCCAAATGCACTCTAGCAAACTTCAGACGGGCCTGGACATGTACTGGCTTGAGTCCCTGGCGGCGTAGTGTGTTACTGATGGTAGGCTTTGTTACTTTGGTCCCAGCTCTCTGCAGGTCATTCACTAGGTCCTCCCGTGTCGTTCTGGGATTTTTGCTCACCGTTCTTGTGATCATTTTGACCCACGGGGTGAGATCTTGCGTGGAGCCCCAGATCGAGGGAGATTATCAGTGGTCTTGTATGTCTTCCATTTCCTAATAATTGCTCCCACAGTTGATTTCTTCAAACCAAGCTGCTTACCAATTGCAGATTCAGTCTTCCCAGCCTGGTGCAGGTCTACAATTTTGTTTCTGGTGTCCTTTGACAGCTCTTTGGTCTTGGACATAGTGGAGTTTGGAGTGTGACTGTTTGAGGTTGAGGACAGATGTCTTTTATACTGATAACAAGTTCAAACAGGTGCCATTAATACAGGTAACGAGTGGAGGACAGAGGAGCCTCTTAAAGAAGAAGTTAGAGGTCTGTGAGAGCCAGAAATCTTGCTTGTTTGTAGGTGACCAAATACTTATTTTCCACCATAATTTGCAAATAAATTCATTAAAAATCCTACAATGTGATTTTCTGGATTTTTTTTCCTCAATTTGTCTGTCATAGTTGACGTGTACCTATAATGAAAATTACAGGCCTCTCTCATCTTTTTAAGTCGGAGAACTTGTACAATTGGTGGCTGACTAAATACTTTTTTCCCCCACTGTATATATTTGCTGGAAGAATATATGGGGGATTGGAAGTGATGCAGACAATTAAATTGATGGAAGTTACAATCTATCTGCAATATTAAAGCTGATCTACCCCCAAATTTTTTGTTTTTAAGTCCTGTGGTCTATCTGAGTTGGTGGGCTGAACTCAGTGGCTGGTGGGCTAAAGTCAGTGGCTGGTGGGCTGAACTCAGTGGCTGGTGGGCTAAACTCAGTGGCTGGTGGGCTGAACTCAGTGGCTGGTGGGCTAAACTCAGTGGCTGGTGGGCTAAACTCAGTGGCTGGTGGGCTAAACTCAGTGGCTGGTGGGCTAAACTCAGTGGCTGGTGGGCTAAACTCAGTGGCTGGTGGGCTAAACTCAGTGGCTGGTGGGCTGAACTCAGTGGCTGGTGGGCTAAACTCAGTGGCTGGTGGGCCAAACTCAGTGGCTGGTGGGCTGAACTCAGTGGCTGGTGGGCTGAACTCCGGTGGCTGGTGGGCTGAACTCAGTGGCTGGTGGGCTGAACTCAGTGGCTGGTGGGCTAAACTCAGTGGCTGGTGGGCTAAACTCAGTGGCTGGTGGGCTAAACTCAGTGGCTGGTGGGCTAAAGTCAGTGGCTGGTGGGCTAAACTCAGTGGCTGGTGGGCTAAAGTCAGTGGCTGGTGGGCTAAACTCAGTGGCTGGTGGGCTAAACTCAGTGGCTGGTGGGCTAAACTCAGTGGCTGGTGGGCTAAACTCAGTGGCTGGTGGGCTAAACTCAGTGGCTGGTGGGCTAAACTCAGTGGCTGGTGGGCTAAACTCAGTGGCTGGTGGGCTAAACTCAGTGGCTGGTGGGCTAAACTCAGTGGCTCGTGGGCTAAACTCAGTCGCTCGTGGGCTAAACTCAGTGGCTGATTAAATTGATCGATGATTGAAGTGTTCATCATCAGAAGCATATTTTCCCCTACTTGAATCAGTCTTGATTAAAACAGTCACAGGTGATGATTATGATTATAATGGCTTGTGGACACACACACACACACACACACCCACATACATACACAGAGAAACACAAACACACACACACACAGAGAGAGAAACACACACAGATTTTTAAAAAAAAATATAAACACACAGGCACACACAGAGAAACGAATACACACACAGAGACACACACACACACAGAGAAACAAACACACACAGAGACACGCACACAGAGAAACAAAAAACACACACACAGGCGCACACACACAACGAACCTGAGACACTACGTATAACGTAAACAACGGTGGAAGAAGAATGGATTACACAACTCTCTTTTCTGATTGGCCACCGATGACATCACCTCTGCAGAGCTCACAGAGACCTCGCCATGACGTCCGTATGAAGAAAGGCATTATGGGATTTCCTCTGTTCAGGCTCTGGCCATGCTCTTCGGCCGCTCAAGGAGAGCCACACCTGGTAAAGGCCTCACAGAGAAGACAGGGAGCCATGCACAGAACAGCCAACACTGAGACCCAACATGTTGCAGTGTATTTCTGCTAAAACAAGCCTTTGTCTTAAAATCTGTGTTAAAACCCTTTACTCTAACACAGCACAGGCCAGGTGTGTGTTGTTCCTTACAGCCTCACTGTTGTATCACCTTAAAGGGACCCTGTTCACATTCATTCATTCATAAAAAATAAAAAATAAAAATCATACATAATCTGATGTTTTAATCAATATTAAAACGTTTGGAGAACATAGAAATAAATCATATAAAATCAAAACATTCTATATTACAGACTACTCTTTTATGTTTAGTTGTCAATTACAAAATCACCACCAGAGGGACCCACTGCACCAAAAGTGTCAAGAGTCAGGGGCTCTTTCTCAATTAGTCTTTCCTCGATTCCTTGCATCCTCTCTCCTCGCCTCCTTCGCAAAAACGAATTGGAGAAGATGGTCAGAGGGGCGTGACCTTGGACCTTCTTCTCCAATACGGTTGAGAAGGAGGTGAGGAGAGAGGATGCAAGGATAGATTCATTGAGATAAGAGCCAGAAACTCCACTTTCGTATATAGCTGCCTTGTTCTGAGTGGTGACACGAGTAGTGGGAAGTGGATGCATAGAGTCAGAACTATGTCCAATAGGTCTGGTTTCATAACATCTCTGTTTTAAATATTCTACTATGAGCTATTTGAGTAGTCTGCAATGTGTTTTTAAGCCATCTCAGTAAAGCGTTACGTATTTTATACCACAACTTGGTTAAATAACAAATAGCACACGTTCTAAACCTCTTAAACATCTAGTTAGAAAATAGACAGAAACACAAAGAGACGTAATGAACAAGTTGAATGAAGCGTCCGTCTCCCACCACTGTACTGCCGTAGTCCTCTGCACTGACTCCCCCAGCCCCCCAGGTGGCAGAGCAGAGCAGAGTTGTGCTGTCAGTCAGTGTCCCTGTCCCTTCCTGCTGGCCGGTGTGTCTCTAGCGTCACTAGCTGGTCAGATATAGAACTCCTGGTCGTCCTCCTCTGGCCCAGCCTCCTTGACAGAGCTGTTCTGAGACACCACCCCATTAATGCTGTCAGAGCTGTCCGATTGGCTGGGGGTGGTGGCATCCCTCAGGGACGGCTGGCCACTCAGGGGCAGGAAAGCGCTGTTGGGGCGTGCCCGCCGCAGGGTGGAAGGCATGCTATTGGAGGAGGCCAGGCTGCTGGTTCTCATTGGAACAGGGGGCCGGCCTAACGTTGACGCCTTGGGCTTGACGTTGGCGGGGGACGGGGAGGGGGCTGGGTCACGTGGAGGTGCAGAGCGAGGGCGTGGTGGAGTGGGTCTGCGGCTCCTAGAGTATGCAGACACTACCGACAGGTCCACGATGCTGCCCGCATCCACCTTTATCCCTGTGTCCACGTCCGTCTCCTCCGCACCAATCAGAGCATCCACGTTGAGGCGGAAAGGCGGGACCAGGGAGGAGCTGAGGGAGTGGGAGTGGCTTCTGTGGTGGGCAGGGCTGGGTGAGGTTCCAGGGGAGGAGCAGGCAGAGCGGGAGCGAGAGCCAGTGAACCCTGCCAGGCTGGGTAGGGAGAACAGAGAGCGGGTTCGACCAGTCCTCCATTCTTTAGAGCGAGCCCCCATCTCCATCTCCTCCTCTTCACAGGCCAGGGGAAGGGAGGTTTGGGAGGCCTGGCTGGACCTGCTGTGGGTCTGGGTCTGGGGCAGGGGCAGGGTTTGGGTCCGGGAGCGGGACGAGTTACGGTGGTAGCGCCGGTTCCTGTAGGAGGCAGGCCCCCGGCCGTATGTGCCCACTGAGGGCAGAGTCATGGCTGGGTCAGTGGGCAGGGGCGAGGGGCAGGGGGAGGAGTCTCCTGGCTGGTCGATAGTGATGTCTGCGCTTGTAGGGGCACACAGGACCTGCAGGGGAGACAGAGTAGTGTTATACTATATAGACTCCACACTATAACACACGTTGATGTTGAAATATGTTAACTATTGCAACGATATCCAGATGTAATACTCCTGTTAGAACTTTTGTATGTTCCTGTTGTCTTTTAGATAGAGAGGAGGTAGTTAGAGAGGAGGGGAGAAGAGTGGAGGTAGTTAGAGAGGAGGTAGTTAGAGAGGAGGTAGTTAGAGAGGAGGTAGTTAGAGAGGAGGTGGTTAGAGAGGAGGGGAGAAGAGTGGAGGTAGTTAGAGAGGAGGTAGTTAGAGAGGAGGGGAGAAGAGGGGAGGTAGTTAGAGAGGAGGTAGTTAGAGAGGAGGGGAGAAGAGGGGAGGTAGTTAGAGAGGAGGTAGTTAGAGAGGAGGTAGTTAGAGAGGAGGGGAGAAGAGGGGAGGTAGTTAGAGAGGAGGGGAGAAGAGGGAGGTAGTTAGAGAGGAGGGGAGAAGAGTGGAGGTAGTTAGAGAGGAGGTAGTTAGAGAGGAGGGGAGAAGAGTGGAGGTAGTTAGAGAGGAGGTAGTTAGAGAGGAGGTAGTTAGAGAGGAGGTAGTTAGAGAGGAGGGGAGAAGAGTGGAGGTAGTTAGAGAGGAGGTAGTTAGAGAGGAGGTAGTTAGAGAGGAGGGGAGAAGAGGGGAGGTAGTTAGAGAGGAGGGGAGAAGAGGGGAGGTAGTTAGAGAGGAGGGGAGAAGAGTGGAGGTCGTTAGAGAGGAGGTAGTTAGAGAGGAGGGGAGAAGAGTGGAGGTAGTTAGAGGGGAGGTAGTTAGAGAGGAGGTAGTTAGAGAGGAGGTAGTTAGAGAGGAGGGGAGAAGAGGGGAGGTAGTTAGAGAGGAGGGGAGAAGAGTGGAGGTAGTTAGAGAGGAGGTAGTTAGAGAGGAGGTAGTTAGAGAGGAGGGGAGAAGAGTGGAGGTAGTTAGAGGGGAGGTAGTTAGAGAGGAGGTAGTTAGAGTGGAGGGGAGAAGAGGGGAGGTAGTTAGAGAGGAGGTAGTTAGAGAGGAGGGAGAAGAGTGGAGGTAGTTAGAGAGGAGGTAGTTAGAGAGGAGGGAGAAGAGTGGAGGTAGTTAGAGGGGAGGTGAGTTAGAGAGGAGGTAGTTAGAGAGGGAGGGAGAAGAGGGGAGGTAGTTAGAGAGGAGGAGAAGAGTGGAGGTAGTTAGAGGGAGGTAGTTAGAGAGGAGGGGAGAAGAGTGGAGGTAGTTAGAGGGGAGGTAGTTAGAGGGGAGGTAGTTAGAGGGGAGGTAGTTAGAGAGGAGGTAGTTAGAGAGGAGGGGAGAAGAGGGGAGGTAGTTAGAGAGGAGGGGAGAAGAGGGGAGGTAGTTAGAGAGGAGGGGGAGAAGAGGGGAGGTAGTTAGAGAGGAGGTAGTTAGAGAGGAGGGGAGAAGAGTGGAGGTAGTTAGAGGGGAGGTAGTTAGAGGGGAGGTAGTTAGAGAGGAGGTAGTTAGAGAGGAGGGGAGAAGAGTGGAGGTAGTTAGAGAGGAGGTAGTTAGAGAGGAGGGGAGAAGAGTGGAGGTAGTTAGAGGGGAGGTAGTTAGAGAGGAGGTAGTTAGAGAGGAGGGAGAAGAGGGGAGGTAGTTAGAGAGGAGGGGGAGAAGAGTGGAGGTAGTTAGAGGGGGAGGTAG
>NW_025536959.1:30000-45152 GCF_020615455.1 Coregonus clupeaformis
ATTGGTCATTTAGCAGACGCTCTTATCCAGAGCGACTTACAGGAGCAATTAGGGTTAAGTGCCTTGCTCAAGGGCACATCGACAGATTTTTCACCTAGTCGGCTTGGGGATTAGAACCAGCGACCTTTCGGTTACTGGCACAACGCTCTTAACCGCTAAGCTACCTGCCGCCCCCCCTGTTAAGACATCTGTTTGACCCAGGTCTGCCCTCAACAATACCCAGGTGTAAGGAGGTATAAGTATCAAGTATCTGGGCGGCAGGTTTGTTTCTCCACTTCTTAACCCAATGTGGTGGCTGTGTTGTAGCTTGGTAGCATTCAGTAGTGTTCAGGGTTGCGTTCATTAGGGCATAAAATAATTAGCTACCAAAACAAGCGTTTCTCATTGATCGTGTTCAGGACAGGTGGTACCTTTTTTGTAGTACCACTTCAGTCTGTTTCTTTAGTTTCTTGCCAATAAACACAGCCCAGCTCTGTAGCAGGACGTGTCCACTAGTGTTCAGGCCAGCTCTGTAGCAGGACGTGTCCACTAGTGTTCAGGCCAGCTCTGTAGCAGGACGTGTCCACTAGTGTTCAGGCCAGCTCTGTAGCAGGACGTGTCCACTAGTGTTCAGGCCAGCTCTGTAGCAGGACGTGTCCACTAGTGTTCAGGCCAGCTCTGTAGCAGGACGTGTCCACTAGTGTTCAGGCCAGCTCTGTAGCAGGACGTGTCCACTAGTGTTCAGGTCAGCTAGCGTGGTTACTGTTGAACAGTAACCTGTTGTTCATCTATGGCAGTGGTTCTCAAAGTGGGGGTTGCGAGAAGGGTTTGGGGGTCGTGAGTGTGAAACTGAATTAAAAAAAATATATATATATATAATAAAAAATATACATATATATAATAATAATAAAATAATTGGTTATTTAGCAGATGCTCTTATCCAGAGCGACTTACAGGAGCAATTAGGGTTAAGTGCCTTGCTCTAGGGCACATCGACAGATTTTTCACCTAGTGGGCTCGGGGATTAGAACCAGCGACCTTTCGGTTACTGGCACAACGCTCTTAACCACTAAGCTACCTGCCGCCCATATATATACACTACCGGTCAAAAGTTTTAGAACACCTACTCCTTCAAGGGTTTTTCTTTATTTTTACTATTTTTTACATTGTAGAATAATAGTGAAGACATCGAAACTATGAAATAACACATATGCAATCATGTAGTAAGCAAAAAAGGTGTTAAACAAATCAAAATATATTTTATATTTAAGATTCTTCAAAGTAGCCACCCTTTGTCTTGATGACAGCTTTGCACACTCTTGGCATTCTCTCAACCAGCTTCATGAGGTAGTCACCTGGAATGCATTTCAATTAACAGGTGTGCCTTCTTAAAAGTTAATTTGTGGAATTTCTTTCCTTCTTAATGCGTTTGAGCCAATCAGTTGTGTTGTGACAAGGTAGGGGCGGTATACAGAAGATAGCCTTATTTGGTAAAATACCAAGTCCATATTATGGCAAGTACAGCTCAAATAAGCAAAGAGAAATGACAGTTCTTTAAGACATGAAGGTCAGTCAATACGGAACATTTCAAGTTTCTTTAAGTGCAGTCGCAAAAACCATCAAGCGCTATGATGAAACTGGCTCTCTTGAGGACCGCCACAGGAATGGAAGACCCAGAGTTACCTCTGCTGCAGAGGATAAGTTCATTAGAGTTACCAGCCTCAGAAATTGAAGCCCAAATAAATGCTTCACAGAGTTCAAGTAACAGACACATCTCAACATTAACTGTTCAGAGGGGAGGGGATGGCCGGCAGGGATGTAGCTCAGTTGATAGAGCATGGCGTTTGCAACGCCAGGGTTGTGGGTTCGATTCCCACGGGGGGCCAGTATAAAAAAAAAAAAAAATGTATTCACTAACTGTAAGTCGCTCTGGATAAGAGCGTCTGCTAAATGACTAAAATGTATATATATATTTTTCAGATATATATTAATAGGCTACATTTAGCCTACCATTTGTTTTTCATAGTTATACATTTGATCTGGTCAATAACATAGGCCTATGGCATTGCACCAAACCTTTGTCTCAAAAACATCTAATCTGTGCTTCAGAACCAAAACGTTGTGTGTCTTGACTGTAGACCAATGACCAGGCATGCAAAGGCAGGTGCACATATCCAGATTAACCACCAGAAAGGACTTGTTTAATTTTCTCCTGTTTTGCCTCGCAAAAACAGAGTAACCTATGTTCATGTTATCCATATAAAATACGGTTTAGCAATCTACTACGGACGCACACATCTTAGCCAGAACAATAGGCTACCTGGTGATTTCATTGATCATTTTCATGTTTCAGATAGGTCTAGTTTGGGTGGGTTAATTACATACCTCAGTGGTGGGTATACCTACTAGCTATATGTCTGTAACATAGCACTGCCTTCAATACTTATGGGTACAGATGTAGGATTTTAATTTGATCACTCTTTTGTTGCTGAGAATTTGCAAACTTGTAGTGTACACTTGTAGTGTATACAAGGTTTAAATTAACATCCTACATCTGTAACATATTCTGGCGAATTAATGATGATATTTGGAAGGAAGAAAAAGGATTCGGACAGATCTGCTTTCCATCCCATCCTGAAACCTCCGCTGTATACAGGCCCTGTGATCCTGCTCGCTATGAAAATTCCAGAGAAGTGACATGATATCCCTAGTTGATATTGACTGCCAACATGATATCCCTAGTTGATATTGACTGCTAACATGATATCCCTAGTTGATATTGACTGCCAACATGATATCCCTAGTTGATATTGACTGCCAACATGATATCCCTAGTTGATATTGACTGCTAACATGATATCCCTAGTTGATATTGACTGCCAACATGATATCCCTAGTTGATATTGACTGCCAACATGATATCCCTAGTTGATATTGACTCCCAACATGATATCCCTAGTTGATATTGACTGCCAACATGATATCCCCTAGTTGATATTGACTGCCAACATGATATCCCTAGTTGATATTGACTGCTAACATGATATCCCTAGTTGATATTGACTGCCAACATGATATCCCTAGTTGATATTGACTGCTAACATGATATCCCTAGTTGATAGACTGCCAACATGATATCCCTAGTTGATATTGACTGCTAACATGATATCCCTAGTTGATATTGACTGCCAACAGTGATATCCCTAGTTGATATTGACTGCCAACATGATATCCCTAGTTGATATTGACTGCCAACATGATATCCCTAGTTGATATTGACTGCCAACATGATATCCCTAGTTGATATTGACTGCTAACATGATATCCCTAGTTGATATTGACTGCCAACATGATATCCCTAGTTGATATTGACTGCCAACATGATATCCCTAGTTGATATTGACTGCCAACATGATATCCCTAGTTAAAATTGACTGCCAACATGATATCCCTAGTTGATATTGACTGCTAACATGATATCCCTAGTTGATATTGACTGCCAACATGATATCCCTAGTTGATATTGACTGCCAACATGATATCCCTGGTTGATATTGACTGCCAACATGATATCCCTAGTTGATATTGACTGCTAACATGATATCCCTAGTTGATATTGACTGCCAACACGATATCCCTAGTTGATATTGACTGCTAACATGATATCCCTGGTTGATATTGACTGCCAACATTACATTTACATTTTAGTCATTTAGCAGACGCTCTTATTTATACTGGCCCCCGGTGGGAATCGAACCCACAACCCTGGCGTTGCAAACGCCATGCTCTATCAACTGAGCTACATCCCTGCCGGCCATTCCCTCCCCTACCCTGGACGACGCTGGGCCAATTGTGCGCCGCCCATGAGTCTCCCGGTCGCGGCCGGCTGCGACAGAGCCTGGATTCGAACCAGGATCTCTAGTGGCACAGTTAGCACTGTGACCACTGCGCCACTCAGGAGTTAGAACATGATATCCCTAGTTGATATTGACTGCTAACATGATATCCCTGGTTGATATTGACTGCTAACATGAATAACTTTCAGCTCAAAATGCAGGTGTAAAATGCAGTTTATTTCTGTATCTTGCGTTTAAAAAATGCATCACCGTTTATGACTGTAATGACAGGCTACATTTGTGCAGCGATTGTGTGTTTCATGTTTCACACGGCATCACTTTCAGCATCACAAAAGTGTGCAACACACACACACACACACAGGGTCAGTTGTGTGTGACCCGGATTAGCCCAGATCAAATCAGACAGCGAGAGAGAGGCTCTGATCATCTCCACGACAACAGCCTCATTATCCAACAACCCCCTGCTGTGGCCCTCCACTCAGAAAGTTAGGGCGCTCTTTGGGTCGCGTGACTGTGTGTTCACTCGCAACCCCACTGCAAGAACACACAACACTCCCAACGCACTCGTAAAGGTTCACACACAAACACAGGAACACAACACAACACACACACAGCCCTGTCTCTTCCTCTGGTGCCTCTCAAGTATCATTACACAGTAAATAACATCCTCCACAGTAGACAACGTTACTTAGTACCTCTGCTGCTCTGCTTCTGTTTCATGTGTGGGAGAGATGACTAGAAATATGGCTCTCTGCTACTCAATCAGGGGAGAGAGAGAGAGAGAGAGAGAGAGAGAGAGAGAGAGAGAGAGAGAGAGAGAGAGAGAGAGAGAGAGAGAGAGAGAGAGAGAGAGGGCGGTGAGAGGGACTAGAATATGGCTCTCTGCTACTCAATCAGAGAGAGAGAGAGAGAGAGATGACTAGAAATAAGAAGCAAGCGGTTTGCTAATTGTCAACGTTGTGAACAGAGTGCCCCATGGTGGTGGTGGTGGGGCTGTGGTATTGGCAGGCATAAGCTACGGACAACAAACACAATTTGAATGCCCAGAGGTACCTTGATGAGATCCTGAGGCCCATTGTCGTGCCATTCATCCACCGCCATCACCTCATGTTTCAGCATGATAATGCGCGGCCCCATGTCAAGGATCAGTACACAATTCCAGGAAGCTGAAAATGTCGGAAAAGCTCTGTACACAAGCCACTCATTACAACAAAGCATCCTCTTAACAAGCCATTTTCTTAACGAGGCATGCCTTTTCATTGGCTCCAAGTCTGTTACAGTAAACTGTAAACCCTGAAATCACAAAAAAAAAACTAATGACAACAGAAAGAAACAGCGAGTACATCTTAATCCCGGACATTAACTTAATAATCACGATTATCTGTGAACAGCGGCCCCGAGCAAGATATCCCATGGTGCTCTCATGGAAAACTGTGGCTGCATCTGAAATGGCAGCCTATTTCCTATATAGAGCACCCTATGGGACCTAGTCAAAAGCAGTGCACTGCATTGTGAATAGGTGCCATTTCAAACGCAGCACATGCCTGTGGGAAAAGTCCACGCTGCTCCGTTCCTGTGCAGCGATTGTGGGTTGTTTGGGTGGAAAAGCAGAATGGAATGGGATGGGGTGGGATGGCAACATGGAGAAGCCATCAGACAAGAGAGAGGGGGAGATGGGAGAAAGAGGGGGGGTTGGATACAGTCTGTCATTCAGATTTCAGAAGAAGGGGAATGAATACAGTTGGGAGGCCAGAGTTACATGCTGTCAATCACGCCACTCACTATGTCCAGAAATAAACTGTAGTCCTATCCACTAGGGCCAGCCAACCCCAATAAACGGCCCGCGGGCCAGATCCGGCCCGCAAGAGCCAAATGTCTGGCCCACACTGACAGCATTGGCATTCACTTGTTATAATAAACATGAATTTAATATCCGCGGCTCTGCTTTATTTTGAAATTATCCCACACCTTGACCTGTGGCCTTTACCGCGTGCATACGTAAGACGTGCTTCACGCGCTTTGCGTACTTCGTCTCCACTCAACTAGCTACCCAGTGTAGTGTCATACACACACACAGTAGCCGCAGCCGCTCGCCAGTTAACCCTCTTTCATCAAAAGGACTGACCACTTCCTCACAAAAAAGTATTAAATCCAGTCAAACCAACATGGCATTCGCCAAGATACGCAAGGTAGACCAGGAGAACCGTCAGTTCAAAACTGACTGGACTGAGAGGTATTGCTTTTTTTTTACCGGACCACAACAGTGCTAAGCCCACATGCTTAATATGCATGCAGACTGTAGCTGTAATCAAAGCGGACAATCTGAAGCGGCATTTTAACTCTATTCATGCTGCCAGTTTTAATGCAAACTACCCAGAAAAATCGGACCAGCGCAAACAAAAAAATTGCAATCATTTTAACGTCATACAAGCACTCGGTTTTAACTATGTGTAAAACACCATCGGCACAAGAGAGCGCAACAGCTGCCTCATTACACGTTTCTTGGAAGCTTGCAAAGAGCTAAGAAGCCATTCGCCGATGCAGAGTTAATTAAACAATGTGCAATCGACATGGCTGCCGAAGTTTTAAACCAAGAGGAACCAATAAAAAAAGAAGTTGTTGAGCTGTTGAAGCAAGTGCTGCTGTCGGGCTAACACGGCAACCAGAAGAGTCAAGTTTTAGAGCGGAGGAGTGCTTTTCCAGTCTACTCACAGATTTGAGGAAAACCGAAGCATTCTCACTGGCAATAGACTAGTCTTGTGACCGAACCGACGTGGAACAGCTGTCTGTGTTCGCAATATTTTTTGATGGGAAGACATTCCCAGGGAGGAGCTGCTGTGTTTGATTTCTCTACCCGGGCGTACAACCGGGAAATAATATTCAACCAGCTAACACAGTTCTTCGAAAGGAATGGCTTAGATGTGAGTAAAATTGTCTCTGTTGTTACCGACGGGGCTCCGTCAATGGTGGGACACCGCCAGGGCTTGGGAAGCAGGCTTTCTGCCGTTAACCCAGCACTCCTGGCATTTCACTACATCTGATTTGCTCAAAGCTCAACACAAGGATGCACTGGTGAGTGAGTGACTTTTGGATCAACCGTGGTTCCCCAAGCTCGTTTTAAAAACACCAGAGATATTGCAATGCTCCTACTCACGATGTTCCCCTCAACATACATCTGTGAATCAGCATTTTCTTCAATGAATGCTATCAAGAGCCAGGACAGAAACAGACTCTCAGATTCACATCTTGGACAGTGCCTCAGGATTGCCACAACAGAATACAAGCCTGACATCAGAAAGGTTGCCTCATCCCGTCGCTCTCACTTCTCTCACTGATTGGTGACCAGATCCAATTATTTTTTTTGCTATTTTTCAATCTTGTGGTATAATAATTGTTACAATGAAATAACCATTTAATATTTAATAGCATGTTTCCTACTAAATATGCTACATAGCTTAAATAAAAGTAAATGGCATCCAACTAGTTAGTAAAATTTTAAACGTAATACACAGCAATAAAATAAAACAATCACAAATAAAAGCTAATTAATTATATTGTCACATTAATATCAAACACTTTTGGTTGTTAACAGCTTGATATTATTTGGTTCACATATTTTAAAAGTTTAAAAACTAATGTGGCATATTCTGATAACACATTTGAAAAGTACCTAACTAAAAATCTCTGTCTGTCTGTGTTTGTCCTTCTGTCTCTTCTCTTAGAAAGAGCGCCTGAACGCAGATATCCAAAGCATGGGTGTTCCAGACAGAAGTGGCCGCTGTGTGTGTGTGTGTGTGTGTGTGTGTGTGTGTGTGTGTGTGTGTGTGTGTGTGTGTGTGTGTGTGAATGTGTTTGCTGGACTTTTTGTTTGCACAGAATATGCTCCAGGGGCATTTCACAATTAAATAGTTGGTTTTCGACTAATTTAGTATTTTTTATGTTTCTCTTATGTGACTCCTAACACCACTACTAATAATTATAAAATCACAATAGAAGTGAAAACTGATCAAACATAAAACTGTCGCCAAATAAACAAACATGTTGGCCCTTGGCTTGGCATGCCTGACCAAATTTGGCCCTTTTGGAAATCTAATTGGGGAACCCTGCACTAGGCGGTACTGTAGATCTGGATTGGATAGATTTAAGCAATATAGCTACAATTAGCCTATTAATGGAAAAGGTGGAGGTAGATACAACTAAACTCAGCAAAAAAAGAAACGTCCTCTCACTGTCAACTGCGTTTATTTTCAGCAAACTTAACATGTAAATATTTGTATGAACATAACAAGATTCAACAACTGAGACATAAACTGAACAAGTTCCACAGACATGTGACTAACAGAAATTGAATAATGTGTCCCTGAACAAAGGGGGGGTCAAAATCAAAAGTAACAGTCAGTATCTGGTGTGGCCACCAGCTGCATTAAGTACAGCAGTGCATCTCCTCCTCATGGACTGCACCAGATTTGCCAGTTCTTGCTGTGAGATGTTACCCCACTCTTCCACCAAGGCACCTGCAAGTTCCCTGACATTTCTGAGGGGAATGGCCCTAGCCCTCACTCTCCAATCCAACAGGTCCCAGATGTGCTCAATGGGATTGAGATCCGGGCTCTTCGCTGGCCATGGCAGAACACTGACATTCCTGTCTTGCAGGAAATCACGTACAGAACGAGCAGTATGGCTGGTGGCATTGTCATGCTGGAGGGTCATGTCAGGATGAGCCTGCAGGAAGGGTACCACATGAGGGAGGAGGATGTCTTCCTGTAACGCACTAGCGTTGAGATTGCCTGCAATGACAACAAGCTCAGTCCGATGATGCTGTGACACACCGCCCCAGACCATGACGGACCCTCCACCTCCAAATCGATCCCGCTCCAGAGTACAGGCCTCAGTGTAACGCTCATTCCTTCGACGATAAACGCGAATCCGACCATCACCCCTGGTGAGACAAAACCACGACTCGTCAGTGAAGAGCACTTTTTGCCAGTCCTGTCTGGTCCAGAAACTGTGTGTTTGTGCCCATAGGCGACGTTGTTGCCGGTGATGTCTGGTGAGGACCTGCCTTACAACAGGCCTACAAGCCCTCAGTCCAGCCTCTCTCAGCCTATTGCGGACAGTCTGAGCACTGATGGAGGGATTGTGCCTTACTGGTGTAACTCGGGCAGTTGTTGTTGCCATCCTGTACCTGTCCCGCAGGTGTGATGTTCGGATGTACCGATCCTGTGCAGGTGTTGTTATACGTGGTCTGCCACTGCGAGGACGATCAGCTGTCCGTCCCGTCTCCCTGAAGCGCTGTCTTAGGCATCTCACAGTACGGACATAGCAATTTATTGCTCTGGCCACATCTGCAGTCCTCATGCCTCCTTGCAGCATGCCTAAGGCACGTTCACGCAGATCAGCAGGGACCCTGGGCATCTTTCTTTTGGTGTTTTTCAGAGTCAGTAGGTAGGCCTCTTTAGTGTCCTAAGTTTTCCTAACTGTGACCTTAATTGCCTACCGTCTGTAAGCTGTTAGTGTCTTAACGACCGTTCCACAGGTGCATGTGTTATGTGGGCAGCTTGTCTCTCCCTTTTCTGTTTCCCTTCCTCCTTGTTTTGTCCCCTCTTTTTCTGTTGTATCTGTATGTGTGTTTGTCCCCTTTATGTGGGTGTGTCTGGAGTGGATCAGGGGCGTGCTCAGGATCTGCCTCTCCTGTGCAGCTGCGGGTTGTTTCCAGTGATTCCTGCCCTACGCAGCTGCATCCTATTCTCTCATCAACCTGCACTACTTATTCCTGGGCATGGCTCTCCACCGGCGCCAGATCGTTGTTCTTACCAGAGCGGTAACTTGGCTCACCAGTAAAGTTATTTTGTCTTTGTCTTCAGCCTGGCTCTCCACTCTCCTTAACCTGTCGTTTGTTTTGTCTTTAGTTTCCGGACATATCTCCCAACCTGCCTGCCTTCCTGCCTGTCGGTCTGCCTGCCTGCCTGCCTGCCTGCCTGCCTGCCTGCCTGCCTGCCTGCCTCAGCCTCTCCCCTTCCTCCGGAGCCGACTAGCCCACTCTGTTCCTTTACTTCAGTTGTTTTTGGACTAAGACAATTTTAACTTTGATTAAATATTTTTGTTTCTTCCACTCCCTTTGTCGTGTTGTTTCTCTGAGTGCTGGGTTGAACCATAGCCTAACAGAACGATCTGGCCATGGACCCAACAGAGAAACAGCACGGGACAAACAAAGACAACTTCCAACAAGCTATCCAGGCTCAAGGAACGCGTTGCTAGGACAGCATGACCAGTTGATTCGGACTCTTATGGAAGATAATCATCAACTGCTGAACCAGGTGACTCAGTTAACTACACACGTCTCTAAATTGTCTGTTATCAGTTCTCCATCTCTCTCTGACCCCCAGTTTTGATGCACCCCAAGTTGTTTCCCTCGGACACTAGGCAGCTTCGTTCCGTCGGGAACCCCCTGTCCGCCTGAACCGTTCAATGGAGAATTGGACAAGTGCCGGGGATTTTTGCTTCAGTGTGACTTGATTTTTTCGGCAGAGACCACTGTCGTTTTCCTACTGATTCATCTAAGGTACATTATGTTCTGGGGCTGTTAAGAGGGAAAGCTCTGGTTTGGGCTGAGGCTGTGTGCTCAGATCAAACTTTGAACTGGATTGACTTTTGCTGATTTCTCTGCTAAATTGAAGACTGTTTTTGACCATCCTGACCATGTGGGTAATTCTCCAAGATACTTTTTAATTTGAGGCAGGGTTCTAACAGTGTGGCAGAGTACTCTATTGAGTTCTGGACGTTGGCAGCGGACTCCAAGTGGAACAATGTGGCACTTCGGGAGCATTTCTAAACGGTTTGAATGAAGCCATTAAGGATGAACTGGCTGCTCGTGATGAGCCACATGATTTACATTCTCTCGTTTCCCTGTCCATCAAGCTAGACAATCGGTTGCGGGAGAGGCGTCGGGAGAGAGGCGATCGGCCACATCTAGGAGGACGAGTTCCCCAGCCTTCAACCACTCGAGTCTCGCCTCTCCGGAGTCGGCAGCTTCTTGTTCCTGATTCCATCCCGAGCACAGAGGAGGAACCTGTGCAAGTGGGTCGAGCTCGACTACCTCCAGCAGAGCTGGCAACGGCGCCTCCAGGCGGGTGAGTGCCTGTACTGTGGAGACGCCACACACATTCTGGCTACATGCCCTAAGCGGCCAAAAGACAAGGCTCGCTCGTAACGGTGGGTCTACTTGCGAGCCCAGAGTTAGATCCTGAACCCATTCATTCCCGATTACAAGTACCTGTAACCTTACGTTTCCAGAGTCATTCCTGCCACTCTCAGCTCTCATAGACTCAGGTGCAGAAGATAACTTTTATTAGCCACCAGTTCAGGTTACAAGCTCGTATCCCCATGGAGCCACTACCTACCCCCATTCGGGTCACAGCCCTTGATGGGCGCCTCCTTAGGAGATAACTCATCAAACCACCCCCCGTTTCCCTAGTGATTTCTGGCAATCATTGTGAAAGCATTCAGCTAAGAGTTATGTCTGGCTCAGCTACCTCCCTAATCCTTGGCTTCCCCTGGTTGGCTCTTCACAACCCACAAATTGATTGGACACGTACACACCATTCTCAGTTGGAGCACTAACTGCCATTCCAGTGCCTGAGGTCAGCGGTTCCCCCCACTAAGTGTAACCCAACTCCTCCCTCAGCTCCTCTTGATCTGTCATCTGTCCCCAAAGAATACCATGACTTAGCGGAGGTTTTCAGTAGGACAAGGCTCTGCTCTCTACCACCACATAGGCCTTATGATTGCCCTATTGAACTGTTCCTGGTGCTCCCTTGCCCTCTAGTCGGTTATACAATCTGTCCCGACCGGAAAGAGAGGCAATGGAGCAGTACATTGTGGTGATTCTCTGGTCTCGGGCATAATCCGTCCCTCGTCGTCTCCTTTGGGTGCAGGTTTCTTTTTCGTGGGAAAGAAGGACAAGTCGTTACGCCCCTGTATCGATTTCTGGGGTTTAAACAACATAACTGTTAAAAACAAGTATCCCCTTCCACTCATCAACTCAGCTTTTGAACTCTCTGCACGCCTGGCGCCACAGTGTTTTCCAAGCTCGACCTCAGAATGCTTATCACCTTGTCCGAATCCGAAGGGAGATGAGTGGAAAACCGCTTTCAACACTCCACTGGGACATTTTGAGTATTTGGTCATGCCCTTTGGGCTTTCAAATGCTCCCTGCGGTTTTCAAGCCATGGTGAACGATGTTCTTAGGGATTTTTGAACCGTTTTGTCTTTGTATACCTGGATGATATTTCTTGTTTTTTCCAAGTCACCCGAGAGCATGAGTCACACGTCCGTCCAAGTCCTTCAACGGGGCTCTTGGAGAACAAGCTGTACGTCAAAGCAGAGAGTGTGAGTTCCACAAACAGTCTACATCGTTCCTTGGATTCATAATTGAGAGCGGGCAGGTGGGCGGACCCCGAGAAGATCCGGGCAGTGACGGAATGGCCCACACCCACCACCCGTAAGCAACTTCAACGATTTTTGGGCTTTGCTAACTTCTACCGTAGATTCATTAAGGGTTTTGTAGTAGAGTGGTGGCACCCCTTACCAGACTCACATCTCCTAAAGTCCCTTTTCGGTGGTCCCCTGAGGCGGAGCAGGCGGTAGGGGGTTTTGAAGGAACTGTTTTCCACCCTCCCCCGTGTTGATACACCCCAATACCTCTCTGCAGTTTGTTGTGGAGGTGGGCCGCGTCGGACTCAGGTGTGGGAGCAGTCCTCTCCCCAGCGCTCCCCCACTGACCAAAAGCTTCACCCCTGTGCTTTTTCTCCAAGAAATTATGTCACCCACAGAACGGAATTACGACGTTGGAAACCGGGAACTGCTGGCGGTCAAGCTTGCACTGGAAGAATGGCGGCACTGGCTGGATGGAGCTGAACTGCCGTTTGTGGTCTGGACTGACCACAAAACTTGGCTTACATCCAAGCCACTAAGAGACTCAACTCTCACGCCAAGCCAGATGGGCCCTGTTTTTAGTAGGTTTAACTTTATTCTTACATACAGACCGGGGTCAAGAAATGTTAAACCAGATGCTTTGTCCCGCCAGTTTGCTGACCCTTCGGAGACCAGCGGAGCCTGAGGCAGTCCTGCCTTCCTCATGCGTCGTGCGCGGCTGTTCAGTGGGAGATCGAGTCTCTTGTGAAGACTGCACTTGCCACGGACCCGGGACCGGGTGATGGACCTCCCCAACCTACTCTTTGTTCCCGAGACGGTCCGGTCTCAGGTGTTGCAGTGGATTCACACCTCCCGTTTTGCTGGTCACCCCTGGGATGAGGCCGCACGTTGACGCTGCTTAGGAGAGACATTTTTGGTGGCCTTCAATAGAAACTGACGTTCGGGCTTTTTGGCAGCCTGTTCAACCTGTGCTCGGGGCAAGCCTCCCATCAGTCCCCTTCCGGGGCTGCTGCTACCCCTCCCAGTTCCCAGCCGTCCCTGGTCCCACATTCCGGGATTTTGTCACCGGCCTACCCAAGTCTGAAGGTAATGATACTATACTTACACATTGTGGACAGATTCTCTAAATCTGTCCACTATATAGCATTACCAAAATTACCGTCTGCCAGTGAGACAGCGGACCTCCTAGTCCAACATGTATTCCGTCCCCATGGAATACCTGCTGGACATCGTATCTGATAGAGGCCCACAGTTTACTTCCCGTGTTTGGAAGGTTTTCTGTTCTGCTTTGGGTGCTTCCGTTAGTCTGTCCTCAGGGTTTCATCCCCAGACCAACGGTCAAACAGAAAGAGCCAATCAAAACCTCGAAGCAACCCTTCGTTGTGTGGCTGCTCAACATCCATCATCCTGGGCCAAACATCTGCCCTGGATAGAGTACGCCCACAACTCCCCTCACCGCCTCTGCACCGGTCTTTCACCCTTCGGAGGTTACCATGGGTTATCAACCCCCTCTGTTTCCTGCTCAGGAGAAGGTGGCTGTTCCTTGGTTCAGGAGAACCTCCGCCGCTGCCAGAGAGTGTGGGCGGAACTCGGGAAGCATTGCTCGGACCACCGACAGGAACAAAGACAACAGCGGATAGGAGCAGGACTCGCACCTGTGTTTCATCCTGGTCAAGAGGTTTGGCTGTCATCTAAGAACGTACCTCTTCGTACCAAATCACGCAAGCTGTCTCCTCGGTACCTGGGTCCGTTTGTGGTGGGAGTCCATCATTAACCCCTCTGCGGTTCGTTTGAAGTTGCCTTCAGCCATGAAGATACACCCTACTTTCCACGTCTCCCCAACTGAAACCTGTGTCCTCCAGCCTTTGTATGTCCTCGGCTGATCCACTCCACCTGTTCGCCTCATTGACCGACCATCCGGCCTACACCGTCAGTAGGCTCCTGGACTCTCGGAGGCGGGGTAGGGTCCTCAATACCTAGTCGATTGGGAAGGTTATGGACCAGAGGAGAGGTCTTGGGTCCCCCTAAGCGTTTTGTGTTGGATCCTCACTGATCACGGACTTCCATCCGACAACCCTGACAGGCCTGGTGGGTCGCCAGGTGGCGACCATTGAGGGGGGTACTGTTATGTGGGCAGCTTGTCTCTCCCTTTTCTGTTTCCCCTTCCCTCCTTGTTTTGTCCCCTCTTTTTCTGTTGTATCTCTGTATGTGTGTTTGTCCCCTTTATGTGGGTGTGTCTGGAGTGGATCAGGGCGTGCTCAGGATCTGCCTCTCCTGTGCAGCTGCGGGTTGTTTCCAGTGATTCCTGCCTACGCAGCTGCATCCTATTCTCTCATCAACCTGCACTACTTATTCCTGGGCATGGCTCTCCACCGGCGCCAGATCGTTGTTCTTACCAGAGCGGTAAACTTGGCTCACCAGTAGTTATTTTGTCTTTGTCTTCAGCCTGGCTCTCCACTCTCCCTTAACCTGTGTCGTTTGTTTTGTCTTTAGTTTCGGACATATCTCCCAACCTGCCTGCCTTCCTGCCTGTCGTCTGCCTGCCTGCCTGCCTGCCTGCCTGCCTGCCTGCCTGCCTCAGCCTCTCCTTCCTCCGGAGCCGACTAGCCCACTCTGTTCCTTTACTTCCAGTTGTTTTTGGACTAAGACAATTTTAACTTTGAGTAAATATTTTTTGTTTCTTCCACTCCCTTTGTCGTGTTGTTTCTCTGAGTGCTGGGTTGAACCATAGCCTAACAGCATGTTCATTAATTGTTTATGGTTCATTGAACAAGCATGGGAAACAGTGTTTAAACCCTTTACAATGAAGATCTGTGAAGTTATTTGGATTTTTTACAAATTATCTTTGAAAGACAGGGTCCTGAAAAAGGGGTTTCTTTTTGC